>NC_088880.1:9395842-9695842 GCF_032884065.1 Artemia franciscana | reverse complement strand
CTTGTGCTTGTTTTTCCACCATGTTTCATCCCGATCCCTCCACTCTAAGCGTTTTCCAAGATTTTAAGTTTCCCCCTCCAACTCCCCCCAATATCACTGGATCCGGTCAGGATTTAAAATAAAACTCTGAGACTTCCAAACATCAAATTTTATCAAGGTCCGATCGCCCAGTTCATAAGTTAAACCTCCCGCATTTTTTCTAATTTTTCCGAATTAGCCGTCCCCCCACTCCCCAGCCCCAGATGGTCGAATCGGGGTGACAACTATTTCTAATTTAATCTGGTCTGGTCCCTGACCCGCCAAATTTCATCGTCCTAGCTTATCTGGAAGTGCCTAAACTAGCAAAACCAAGGACAGACAGACCGACAGAATTAGCTATCGCTATATGTCACTTGGTAAATAAGTACCATAAAAATTAAAACTAAGGCACCTATTTAAAATATAAAATTATTTTAAAATCAAAAATATTTGAAAATCATTACATTGCACATTAAGGTAAATACATATGATTAAAGTAAGTAAGTAAATACATATTAATTTACGTGTCATAATTTAGAGCTTACCCTATGCTATCAGTAGTTTCATTTAAAAACTTGTTCGTACCTACACTATTAAAAAGAACTGTAAGGAGTTGGCACCTCTGGAATTGTAGAAGACAACAGAGAAAATGAAATATAATTTTAAGACAAAGGAGGACCAGCAAGTAACAATTAACTGTAAGCACATTATTTGCGTCTGATGCATTTAAGGTTACAGAAATGGATTTTCTTTCAGCTTCGGAGAGGGATGTGCAAGCAATAGAAAGTTTTAAGAGAAAAATAATATTTTTCATAAGGTTTGAAAAACAAACGTGGATGTCTTAAATAAGAATTGGTTCAAAGACCATGATTATTCTCAGAGATGAGGGTTATGCAGTTGCACTGACTTTGGTTATATAGTTCTAGATAACTTCGAAGACCACACTGCCTTTCCATGACGAAAGTAAAACAGTTCAAAATAGGGATGAAACCTTTTAATTGACAGTGAACAGATATGAAATTATTTAACTGAATATTTCGAACACATATACAGTGTTCATCAGCAGTTTTACTGCTGATGATGAACACTGTATATGTGTTCGAAATATCCAATTAAATAATTTTATATTTGTTCACTGTCAATTAAAAGGTTTCATCCCTAGTTTGAACTGTTTTACTTTCGTTATATAGTTCTGTGTCGTCCTTTTACTTTTAGCAGCGTCAATTATAAGTATATTTTATACCCGTTTTCCTATTTTTCATTTTGTTAAATATGATTATGAAAAGCGACAGATATCTTTATAGTACAACAAATGACACAGTTTCAGAGTTGTTTACGTAAATAGTAGTAATAGTGACATGATACTAGAAAGTTAGCCATAGATACATAGCATGGGGTTAACCGATTAACCTTATTGACCTTATCACCAATTAACCTTATTGAAAATATTACAGATAGACGATTAAAAAAGGTAAAACAGGAAAATAGTAAGTCCGTCCCCCTTGATTCAGTTACTCCTGGAATTGAAAACAAAACTTTCAACACAATACCATACATCTCGAAACTCAGGAACAAACATGGAAAACTTTTAAAAACACAATCTCTCTGTTTCTTTTAAAATTGAACAAAAAGTTGAATATTTTTTCAACTCTGGAAAGGATAAAACTGACCCTATACTGGGTAGTGGTGTCTATAGAGTCCCGTGTCCATGTGGAAAGTTTTGAATTGGTAGGACCCACTAAAAACTGGGGGAAGGATTGCATGAACACAGAACTTCAATAGTTAAGTCCCTGAGATTTGAAAATAAAAAAGACAGCTTTGATTCTGCTTTGGCACTCCGTATTTTTGGAAAAAGTGATCATTTGCTTCTTTTTGAAAAGGCAACATTAATATATACCGTATGACCTACCACAATCTTCTAGAGAGGCAATTTAGATATAAAAAAAACAACATATAAACAGAAATTTTGCTATAAATAGAGATACAGATGATATTTCCTTTATCCTATTTTATAATAATTTAATATTGAAAAAAACTCAATCAATATTTCTGTCCTGTCAAATTTAAGACAACCTGTCCACATATCAAACAGTTCGTGGTAACGAACTGTAGTAAGGAGCGACCCAGCTCAATAGTAACCAAAACTCTAAAAATTGGAATTTTGATACCAATAGCTACATCAAAAGAATCGCATTTTAATGCTGATTTTAAATATATAAGTTTCATCAAGTTTAGTCTTACACATCAAAAGTTACGAGCCTGAGAAAATTAGCGCTATTTTAGAAAATAGGGGGAAACACCCCCTAAAAGTAATAGAATCTTAACGAAAATCACACCATCAGATTCAGCATATCAGAGAACCCCACTGTAGAAGTTTCAAGCTCCTATCTACAAAAATGTGGAATATTGTATTTTTTGCCAGAAGGCAGATCACGGATGTGTGTTTATTTGTTTTCTTTCCCCCAGGGGTGATCGTATCGACCCAGTTGTCCTAGAATCCTGCGAGAGGGCTTATTCTAACAGAAATGAAAAGTTCTAGCGCCCTTTTTAAGTGACCAAAAAAATTGGAGGGCACCTAGGCCCCCTCCCACGCTAATTATTTTCCCAAAGTCAACAGATCAAAATTCTGAGATGGCCATTTTATCCAACGTAGTCGAAAAACCTTATAACTATGTCTTTGGGGACGACTTACTCCCCCACAGTCCCCGTGGGAGGGGCTACAATTTACAAACTTCGACCAGTGCTTACATATAGCAATGGTTATTGGGAAGTGTACAGGCGTTTTCAGGAGGATTTTTTGGTTGGAGGAGGGGTTGAGAAGAGGAGGATATGCTGGCGGAACTTTCGATCTAGGAATTTTTCATGAGGGAATAAAATTTCCATGAAGGGCGCGCAGGATTTACCAGCATTACTTAAAAAAAAACAATGAAAAAATAAATATGAAAATTTTTTTTCAGCTTTAAGTAAGGAGCAGCATTAAAACTTAAAAGAAACAGAAATTATTACCCATATTAGGAACTCACCTCCTCCTAATACCTCGCTCTTTACGCTAAAGTATTTTTGAGTAATTTCAACTATTTACTCTTCGGCTTTTGTGATTCAGGGGTCATTCTTAATGAATTAGGACAAAATGTAAGCTTTAGTGTAAAGAGCGAGGTACTGACGAGGAGGCGAACCCCCTCATATATGTAATAAAAACATGAGAATACAAAAGTTCTTTACGTAAGCTAATTTATATGTTACGTATATCTTTTACGAATAAAAAGATTCGTAAAAAATTAAAAGTTCTAGTTGCCTTTTTAATTAACCGAAAATCTGAGGGCAACTAGGCTTCCTCCCCCGCTCTTTTCTTCTCAAAATCATTCGATCAAAATTATGAGAAAGCCATTTAGCCAAAAAAAAAAAAAAAATATGCATATTTCGTTTTAATTATTCCTCTGCAGAGAGCCAAAATCAAAACATGCATTGATTCAAAAACGTTCAGAAATTAAATTAAAAAAAAACAAGTTTTTTTAACTGAAAGTAAGGAGCGACATTAAAACTTAAAACGAACAGAAATTACTTCGTATACGAAAAAGGCTGCTTCCTCATCAATGCCCCGCTCTTTACGCTAAAGTTTTTTACTGTTTTAAAAAGAAAAGTTGAGAGAAAGAATCAAACTTTAGCGTAAAGAGCGGGGCGTTGATGAGGAAGCAGTCCCTTTCGTATACGAAGTAATTTCTGTTCGTTTTAAGTTTTAATGTCGCTCCTTACTTTTAGTTAAAAAAAACTTGTTCTTTTTTATTTAATCTAATAAAAATCGAGGTTGCAGACAGGCAAAATCGATTGCAAACCAAAGAATAGTTGTCCAGTCCAATTGGTGAATTGTCTTTCCCTTTATTTCTGGCTGGTTTCATTGATTCAGTATCTTTTATCTTCCGTTTGGGTTCACTTCAAAGGTTAGATTTTTTTCTGAGCACTGAGGACGACTGAGCGGAGGTCCTTGTCGAAATATCTGCTTCTTTTTCCTTCCATATTTTGCTACTGGCTGACTAAATCCTCGTTCTTCTCAACTATTTAATAGTATTTTCCATTTATTATATCCTTTCTTTTCTTCGTTTTCACAAGTTATGTATAGCCAGTGTCGTCTTAAAGCATATCTTCTAGCTATATATTTAAAACAACTCGTTCTTTATCTGCACAAAACAAGTTTAGTATTTGTGTTTGTATCTAGCGTTTTAGTAAATTAAAATTCTACGCTGAAAATTTCTGATAGGCAGCTCAGATCATAACAGCCAATTTTCTGCTTATTCCAAATTCAACTTGAAATCAAAATAAAAAGACAGACTTATCTCTTAATTTATATAGCAATAAATACACTATAAATACGGATAGTAAAATCTATAAAGAGGTTTAATTCTACTTCTAAGGCTTATTATCAAGTTTTTTGAAAAATAATATTCGCGAAACTATTTTCAAGTGAAAATTTGAATATGTTGATGTAAGACAGCAAAAATGGTTTGTCAAATACCTACATATTGGAATAAGATAAAGCAAAAGCTCTTTTTCGTGATTAAGCCTTTTTGTCTCATTTTTGTCCAATAATATTTTATCCGATATATTTCAATCAACAAAAACACCTTAACCTTAAGCCGAATAAACTCGTTTTTTAAAAGTTTATCGCTTTTTAGTTTATCTGAAGGCTCAATGAGAGCTGGGAGGTTTTGACATTGAAGTGCACCTTTTAAGGTATCTCCCTCCCTCCTAACTACAAAATAATCAGAAAAACCATAGCAGAAGTTTAAAAGCCCATCTAAACACTGCTTACAGATAGTATTTGTTATTGGGAAACTTACGGACATTTTTAGCGACGGATATTTCTGCATGGGGGAGGGAGGGAGATTGTTTGGGGGATTTTTTCAGAGGGACGAAAATTGTTGGGAAGAATTTCCTATAAGCAAGGATCAAGAAGTACGGCAAGATTTTTCCGTGAAAAATTGCGGGTAATGTCCAAAACAGTACTGCAACGTGCCACCCCCTTCACACTCCACCCCCTTTTTGCACAAAAATGTTTGTTGCGTTTATTGTAATCCTTTATTGACCTGAAGTGATTTGCTTAACAATGCAGTGGTCTATTATTATGGAGGTGTGTTAAATTTTTGTGCAGGGAGGGGAGTAAGATACCAAAAGAGTTACGTTTCAGTGGCCTAATTTTGTAACCCTCAGATGAAAAGTGAACGACTTCTTGAGACTTCTTATCTAATTCTACATATTTCCCACGTATACTTTTAGTTTATACCGTTATTATAGAGGTGGTCACTTAAAAAAGCACTTAAACTTTAAAATTTTCTTCCAATGAGCCATCTCCCGATCTTCTAGGATCCTAAATTTGATATAATTTCCAACTGCCCTTGTTTTAACAGCGATTGCCATAGGTGAACTTGAGTTAAAAAGAAGAACAGTCTGCTTGACCGGGGACTCACTGATAAAAGTTTCAAACCGACCAGGTGCAAAAAAACCCACCCTTCCTTGGGACACCCATGAAAAAACACCTCCCGATAAAATTGTGATCATCTGTTGGCTCGAGCAATGATCTGTGAAAGTTTCAAGGCGAGTAAAGAGCCAAGATCAAAACTGCTCGTTGTTTTTACTAAGCTACCAGTTTGTCAACAATGGGCGTTTAGCCAAATTATCGGTTTGGGCCTTTATGGGTCATGTCATTTGCGGGAGCATATTTCTTGGTACTACAGGTAGAAAATAATGTGTAATGTCCAACAGTGTCATTTTTTGTAATTCTGTAAACTGTAATTCTGTATTTGATTGGGTATGTCTTTATTTTTAATTCTTTTTTTTCGTGTTCTGAGGGGCTGGCTGGAGTTATCACAGCTGAGTGAAATAAATGCTAAAGAAGAAGACTTATTTGCTTGTTCTAAATAAAAAGTTATCCGCACATTAAAAAAAAGTTATCGGGCCCAACCGATTTATCTGCCAGTCAATATTACCTGGCCGATATTGGAGTCTGTCATTATCGCATATTGAAAAGATATAGCAGATATCGATCTTTTTTTACACACAACTCATCCAGAAGATAGCACCAGATTTCCTCAGGCAATTTTTGGTTGTCCTTTCCTTGGGAGTGGATCAATCATCTAAGTCTGACATGGTGGACAGAGCAGCAGAGGTGAGTCAAATGATGTCAAAATGTAATTGTTGTTAAGACTTGTCAGTAAACACCTAAAGCACCAATGTTCAAAATGTACAGTGAATTCACCAACGTACAAAGTTTTAACTATACCCCGGGGACATAATGTCCCCCATACTGACCCTGCTACTATTACTTATAACACTAACACAGCAACTACTTCTCCTGCTACCACCACAGCTACTCTATACTAGTTTATGATGGTATTAAGGCTAAGTCTATGAAGGTGAAATTTGAGATATCATTGATGGCAAGTTTGAATCAACACTATGTGCATTTAGATGTGTTAAAAGAGTTAGATGTGTAATCTTAAGAATTGATTTGTGTATTTAGTTGGATCTTTCAGAAAATGCTTAAAGGGGAAGATCAACTGACCAAAAGGCAATATGTGCACGTTACTACAAATACGACCAACACTGCTACATTTATTAGTTTTACTAACTATTACTAATGTTCCTACTACTATTTCTATTGCAACTACTTGTAAGTCTAGGAGCATTTCAGATAAAAATTTCACGGAATATATGAATATACAGGTTGTAAAAGAACACATCAAAAATGTCACAGCAATGGCTAATTTTATTCAGTTGAGAACTAGCACTACTACCGTCACTACTATTACAACTATGCATAAAGGTATGAAGGTGCAGTTTTTAGGGAATTTTTAGGAGGGAAGATAAACTGAATCGCAATAGGCCATCTGTGTGCAATTTGCCAAAAGCGCATATCAGCAATATCTTAAGATAAGTTTTGTGTAGAGTTAAAACTTACAAGGCTTGTTGTGGGTGATGCTTGAACTAACAAAAATACAATATTTGCACTTATACTGTTTCTACTCCTAGAACAACTACTACTGCTACTATTATTATTACTGCTACTAAAGTTAAGACTACTGCTATTGATTCTACTGCTACTATCATTACTGCTACTACTATAACTGCTGGCGCTACTACTGCTACAACTAAAGCTAAGGGCAACAATTCGAAAATTTTGGGTAATACTGAAACTGTATTGAATTCAATCAAAACACACCTTACCAACCTAGCTTTTTAAGAGGACACATCAGTAATGCTTCGGGAATGGTGGATAGTATTAAGTTGAAAATTTCATAATGTATTGAAGGGGGTGTTGAAGAAAAACTGAGGGGCTATGTGTATACTACTATTAATGCTACTAAACAAACTAAGAGTATTAAGTCGAACTTTCAAGAAATATTTAGGCAGGTACTGAATCAAATCAATACGAACAGTCATCATGTAGATTGTCAAAAGGATGACAAAGTTAAATCAATAACAGCATACATTATTGAGTTAGATCCTTCAGGGTAAGTTGTGACGGATTTTGAACTAGCAAGAATACACTATGTGTATACTTTTAATACTACTTCAACGGTTACTGTAACTAATGACACTTAGGGCATTAAGTTGAAAGCTTTAGGGAAAGTTTAGCAGGAGTTTTAAGGATGTAGGCATTAAAAGGGCATATAAGTAATATCATAGGCAGCGCTGCTCTATCATAACTAGAAATATCATTAAAATTTTAAAGGAGCTAATCCGATTCGAAAACGAAATTGTAGTGCCCTTTTTAAGATTCAAGTGATTAGAGGGCAATCACACCTCCCCTTTAGCCTATAGTTTTCCAAACGCTTCCAATTAAAACTTTGATGCAGCCATTTTGTTGAGCACAGCTGAACAGGCCAGTAAATATATCTCTGGGGTTATTGGGTAGGTCAACCACCCTCAGTTGAGGAATTTTGTCTATTATGCTTATAAACTAAATATCGCTTTAAAATTCCATAAAAATGTGCTGTGTGTATGCTTGTTCCCAATGAGACATTGCAGCAATATCCCAAAACAGCTCGGGGTATTAATTTCAAACTTTTGTGGCTACTTTTATTAATACTTCTGTTCTTAAAATTTGACAAAAAAAAGAGTATAAGTGTATCCAGGCTGTCAAAGAGCAAAGAGAATGGTATCAAGTTTTATTTTTCACGTCGGCTAGAGGAGAAAACTAAATGAAAAAATTGTCATTTCTGTTAAGATTTTCAAAAGGATGTATTCTATTAAAAAGTTTCTCAAGCATACAAATAGCAGGGTAAACTATAAATTATTAAGAAAAAACCCGAAAAGAATTAAACTATTTTTTTTCCTAAAAAAGACTATGTCAATGTAAACCAACAGAAATTAATTTACTAAAATTTTTCACCATAAATTTTTCAAAGAAAAGTTAAAGAACTCTATTAAACCAAAAATGAGCAAAAATAAAATAATAAACCATGTGTATAACTACCATGAATTGGTGTCAATAAGTAAACGAAAACCAGAACAAACATGACATTACAATAAATAGCGGAGTATAACTCGAAACATACAGAAATTAATATGAGTAAGCCCCATAACCCCTATGCCTTCTCAAGGTCACAAAATAATTTGTACTTTGTTAAGAAAAAAAATACAAATTAATTTTCAATGTCAATTTATTATACATATGTTGCTCTTTATTCCTTAAGTCTTAATAATTTTATTTATTAAAGTAAGAAAAGTGAAAACATTTAAAACGTATTTTTATCATTCCCCTAAATAGAACCTTTTGACACAAAAATCTACCACATCTCCATAATAATAGACCACTGCCTTATTAAGCAAATCACTTCAGGTCAGTAAAGGATTAAAATTCCCCTGCATTCCCCTACATTGCCAAACAGATACCCTAAATTATACATATTTGACGAATTTTTCCATATTCAACTGGGCACCCTTAAGAAAACACAGTACAATTAAAAAAAATGTATATTTCTTAAGAATTCTTACTTGAATAATTCCTGTAATCAGTTCATTCACTTTACTGCCAACCTTTCTTAATAGTCAAACGTATAGCAAAAATCAAATATTATTCCCCGTGAGGTTGACAGTAGCTTGAGGCCGTCAATTTTATTGATGGCCTCATATTATTTGATACGGCCTCAATTTGAGGCCATCAATATTACTGGAATTCATGAAAAGTCATATCCAAAAGGGTTATTTTTATAGACCTGAAGGGGTGAGTAAACCTTAAAAGTAAACCTTAAGTTCACCCCCGAAGGGGTGAGTAAATACACCCAGAATGCCTTAAACATTTCATACGTAAGTAAAACTTGACATTCTTCTTAATGTTTAAAATATGATAGGACTCATTATGTTTTCCTAGCTGTATATTCAAAACAGCTTGTTCTACAGAAAAAAAACACTATAGAAACTAAAACTTTTGACTTCATCTTCACAAAATGAACTTTTTATCTTTGTAGGTGGTATTTGAAGGTTTTTATTAAGGCTAATATTCTGAATTAAATTCAACTTGCAATAAAACAATTGATGGATTTACAAATAAATTTAAAACGAAATATATATAATATAAATGTACATTGTAAAAGCTATATAGAAATGTGTTTTTAAGAATAAACTCTTTTCTGAGTCTCCTATAAATGACTCATTTCATCAAATTAATTGGTACCCTTCAGAGCCTGATTATTCCAAAAGGGTTGTTTTTATGGAGAACTCATTATGTTTTCCTAGCTGTATATTCAAAACGACTTGTTCTACAGACAAACTATAAAAACTTTTGGCTTCATCTTCACAAAAAGAATTTTTCATCTTTGCAGGTATTTGAAGGTTTTTATGGTAATCAGTTCAGATCCTAACAGTCAATATTCTGCTTATATAAAATTCAACTTTAAATCAAAATAGTTGACAGATTTATATCTCAGTTTAAAACGAAATATATATACAATAAATGCGAATTGTAAAAACAATATCGAAATGTATTTTTAAAGTTTATTATCAAGCTTTTTGAAAAATAATATTTGCCAAACTACTTTTCAAGTGAAAATTTGAATATGTTCATGTAAGGCCACAAAAACGGTTTGGCAAACACCTGCACATTGGAAGAAGATAAAACAAAAGTTTTATCTTAAGATTAAGCCCCTTTGTCCTATTTTTGTCCAACAAAATATCATCCAAAACATTTCATTGTACAAAAACTAAAAGCTCGTAATGTACCTTCATGGTCTGAGCACTTGGGTTCCAATTTCTGGGTGCTGTATTCAAATTTACAAGGTAAATCATGTTTTGGTGACAAATGATGGTTTGGATTTAGAAATGGCTTCTCACTGCAGTCTGGTAAAGCATCTTCAACTTCTAAAACAAAATTCAAATTGAACAGACATATAAAATATTCAACAACAAAGCATAACAATTAAATCCAACTTCTGTTTCTTAGTTATGTGTAAAAATGTAAATATATTGACGTTATATATATGTACATAAAATCAGTATATAAGAGGTTTTTTTTAATCATTTATAAAATCATCCCTTTATAACAACAATTAACCTGAAATATTCAACCAAGTTCATTAACACAGAATATCCAAGATTAAGATGAATATAGACTAATGTATTGAATAATAAAGAAATTGAATACTGAATAAAGAAATATAGCACAAGATAAACATTTTACAGCTTTACATTTACAAATAAAAAATTAAAATAAAAAGTGAGAAATGCCAATCAACTAGGGTTTTCTGTATTAATTTCCAAAATGTAAAATGTAGTATCCCAAAGTTAAACAGCTGATTTCAACTAGCTTTAACTCTATCCCAATAATTTAATAATCCCACCTGAAGCCCCATAACTACCTTTACTTTGTGAGTAATAACTTGTTCATCATATCTACACAAAAAACAGAGCGACACAAAATCCTTCTACCAAAGGATTTCTTGTCTCAAAAAACTTAAAAATTAAGGCTAATAAACTAAAATTAAATGTGTTTTCCATCACAAAGAAGGATTTTTTGTATTTATCAGCCTTAGCTCTTAACAGCTAAATTAATTTTTTTTTTTATTGCTACTTAATGATCAAGAAAAAGAAAAAGCCATTTTTTATTACTGGAGCCAAGTAGCTTTCATTTTACTATATGCAAAAAATTTAACTGCATAACTTACCATTCTTTAGGAAAGAATTCTCTGAAACCATTATGAATTCAGCCATTTTCGGAATTTGAGGCAGGTCCATTAAATTATGAGATGTGTAACAAAATCATCAATGTTTAGATATAACCTCAGATTTTATTAAGGAGTGTGTAAGCAAAAGTGCCTAAAAATACAAAATATATTACAATTAGACATAGACATTTTTTATTTTCATCCAAAACATATAAATTAAACAAAGAATTTACCATTAATGGCCACTCTTAAGACAAAAGAGTCCTGATTGTGGCCGCAATTCTAACCACCATGAATCTGCTAAATCATTTCTTCAAATGATTTTGAAGAAAGAAAAAAAATCCTTGGGGGGGGGGGTAAAAAAACCAAATAATTAATATTAAATACTAAATAAATAAATACCCTTTCCTCTTATCACACTTCTCTCCTTTTAAAAAAATGGAATTTAACCACTCTCTTGAATGATGCCAGACTTCCTGCTGCTCTGACCGATTCTGGAAGGTCATTCCAGATGCTGACACTTAAATTAAATTAGTCAATTAAAGACTAATAATGCATTTTAACCACTGCAAGCTATATTTTATCTTAATACTTCTGAAAGCAGAGGCTCAACTCCTTCAACAGTCAAAGGCATGAGAAATCCAAATAGTTATTTTAAAGAAGGGAGTACTAAAACTGAATTCTGTCTTTTTGATGTAACTGTACATAAAATGTAGTGTGGGAATTTAAATTATACTAACCTTTCACAGTAAAAAGCAAAACAAAATCCACACCAAAATCCAAAATAGGTGAGATGTATTTTGTAAATAGATCAATAAAACTTTGGAACTCATTGCCTGATAGTTGTGTCACTGCTTGTACTGCTCCTATTTTTAAGACCGAGTTAGTAAACACCTCTTTTTACAGTAATGTATAATGTCAACCATAAGTCTACCACTGATTTTTGTTAAATATTCCAGGAGTTGCCACTTTTTGATTTTCATTTTGTATGTTATGCTTACAAGCCTTTGGATGAATAAATAAATAAATAAATAAATAAAAAGCCGTTAGTTATGGCTGATAGCTGTATCCTAATAGTAAATTTTCAGAGCCACAAACTTTAGGTTGGAAAATTTGGTTGAACTCCTGAACTAAAAGCTTCATCCAGAGTTGTAATGCTTTAAAAATATAATACATAGGCCTATTATGTATATTCCATTATGTATTTGCAAGAGTCTATATCAAGCTGTTCATACTTAGAAGGCTTCAAGAATGTAACAAATATTTCCTTCTATTATTACACATTTTCAATAATATATTTAAGTAAATTATGAATTTAATAGCTTGCAGAGACAAATTTCAACCAGAGAACATAATCAATTATGTTGGAGCTAGAAGGCATGACTATAGTCTACTAATGAAACACAGAAATATTTGGGGTTAATGCAGAAATAATCCTTTGGTAAAATTCTAGACAAGCTACTTTTTGCTATCTTGGAAAGGGGTTAAGTTGAGAAGAAATAAAGCTTCCAGAAATGAATCCAGGTCCAAAAACATACTCTGGAAAGCTATTGCCAAGCTACTTTATTAACCCTCTTCAGATTATTTTGCCTTAGAAATTTGTCAACTTAAGTCTATATACCCATTGCAATTCTAACAAAACAATATTACTCCTTTTCAGTTTCCTTTTCTCTGGTTTTAGTTTCAAAATACTATTCCTGTTATTTGAGTAGACTTTTAAGCCATATCAATTGGCTTTTCCTAAATTAAGAAAATATACTTATAGTTCTTTGAAACTTCTTAAATTGAGATTGAGCAAAGTTCTGAAGCTGAAAATATTTTCCTTGTGCTTTATTTAGGGAGAAAATCTATTTTGCAAGGTTTCACTTTTATAAAACATAAAGTTTTAAAGGTAATCAAAGGTTAGTACCCTCTAGAAGGAGAAGAGATAGAGGTGTGTACTTGAAAATACTCTCCTGGGACATACTTTGGTGTGTAGATACATCCCTGAAAGTTTCATTTTCTTAATCTTAAAACTTCCTAAAGAACTTAAGTATAGTGAGTCTGCATGCCTAATGTGTTGGGTACAATTATTCTGCATATTATGTAGGCTAGTATGAATTGTTTTCCAACTTCACACTGTCCATATACTTTACCCCCACTCTCCCCCTAATGTGCAAATATATAGCCCAAATTATATATTTTCCATTTATTCTGTCACTTCTATTTGTCTTGTCTCACATTAAACTGAAAGAAACTAACAAAAAAAAAGACTGGTTCTATAATGCATCAATAAATGAACAACTTGAATGGTAGGACATTTATCATACAAGTACAAAAAAATAAGTAAATTCTTTTTTATAATTTAGCTTACAGCAAATATCAGTGAACATATTTTCTTTTAATCTGTTTTTATCAATTATTATATCACTTTATTTAAATAGCATTGGGGGGAGGGGGAGATGATTAATTGGCCAAAACATAAAAAAGTATGAAAATAAAATTGTGTCTTTCTTCTAACAAGTCACCTCCAAAGGAAAAGATATTTTTGGTCTTTTCCTAATTTGCCAAATTAGGCAGGGAAGGAGTAAACACGTGAACATAAGGCAGAATTTTACCTTTGAACAGGTTTTTGACTTAGGAAGATCAATCACTCCTTTGTAGTTAGTGTTTCCTTCTAAGTAGACTAATCCTTAGGCAAGATTAGCCTATTTAAAGCTATTACTTACAAAAAGCCTCATAATAATTTAAATACCCTCAGTAAAATTCTAGTTTAGTGACTTCTTGCTATCTTGGAAATGGGTTAGGTTAGGGAAATGAAACTTTCAGGGATGGGTCTAAGGGCTAAAGTATGTCCCAGGAAGGTATTTTGAAGTAACTACCACTACTCCCTCTCCCTTTAGAGGCTCCTGACCTTTGATGACCTTTAAAATATGTGTGTTGTAAAAGTGAAAATATGCAAAATAGATCTTCTGCTTGAAGGAAGTACAACAAAATTGTTTTCAGCTTCAAAACTTTGCTCAATCCCAATTTATCAGGTTTTAAAGATATGCAAATGCATTTCCTAAATTTTGAAGAAAAAAAAAACATTGGGTAAAATTCTAGTTAATTGACTTCTTACTATCTTGGAAAGGGTTTAGGTTAGGAAAATGAAACTTTAAGGGATGAATCTACAGGCTAAAGTATGTCCTGGGAAGGTATTTTGAAGTAACTACCTCTACTCCTTCTCTCTCTAGAGGGCCCTAACCTTTGATGATCTATAAAAATATGTGTGTTATAAAAGTGAAACCTTGCAAAATAGATCTAAGGTTAAATTTGCTTTCACAAGACATTGAAACTTTTTTTCTTTTTTTGGTAAAATTCTAGTTTAGTGACTTCTTGCTATCTTGGAAAGGGGCTAGGTTAGGAAAATGAAACTTTTAAGGATGGGTCTACAGGCTAAAGTATGCCCCAGGAAGGTATTTTAAAGTACCCATCTCTACTCCTTCTCTCTCTAGATGGCCCTGAAATTTGCCTACATGACAGGTCTAACCTATTAAAATCTTGACAAAACAACAATTTTCTTAATTTTCAGTTACTAGTTACTTTTTCTCTGCCTTTAGTTCTGAAAATGCAATTCCTGTTATTTGAGTAGAATTTTGAGCTATATCAATGTTTTTTCAAAATTTAGGAAAAGCTGAAAACAATTTTGTTGTACTTCAATTAAGCAGAAGATCTATTTTGTAAGGTTTCACTTATATAACACACATGTTTTTAAAGGTCATCAAAGGTCAGGGCCCTCTAGAGGGAGAAGGAGTGGAGGTAGTTACTTTAAAATATCTTCCTGGGACATACTTTAGTCTGTATATCCATCCCTGAAAGTTTCATTTTCCTAGCCTAAACCCTTTCCAAGATAGCAAGAAGTAAATTAACTAGAATTTTACCAAACATTGATATGACTCAGAACTCTGCTCAAATAACAGGAATTGCATTTTCAGAACTAAAGGCAGATGTAAAATTGGTGCAAACAGTATGGCTTTCATATAAAGTGAATATACCACTTGATGCCTTTTTTAATGCTTTTTGTAAGTATAATAATCGCTTCTACTGCAAATTCAGATTTAAGCGCTTTTTGACCTCTTAAAAATGACCTATATATGGGGTCATTACAAATCTGTAATAGTTTAGAAACAAATTTGGGCTATATATTTGCAAATCAGGGGGATGGGGGTAAAGCATAGCATATATTAAATATGTAAACTAACCATTGCTGTATTTTTTTTTATGTGTTTGTGCTGTTGCACTGGTGATTTCTCTTCTTGTTAAAATTCAATGTGCACAAACACATAAAAATAAAAAAAAAATGTTTCTAAACTATTACAGATTTTTTATACCCCATATATAGATCATTTTTAAGAGGTCAAAAAGTGCTTAAATCTGAATTTGCGGTAGAAGCGATTATTATACTTACAAAAAGCATTAAAAAAGGCATCGAGTGGTATATTCACTTTATATGAAAGCCAGTAATACTGTTTGCACCAATTTTACCAAAAAAGCAACTGGTAACTGAAAATTAAGGTAAAATGTTGTTTTGTCAAAATTCCAATAGTTGTAGATCTGTCACGTAGATAAACTTCAGGGCCCTCTAGAGGGAGAAAGAGTGGAGGTGAATACTTTAAAATACCTTCCTGGGACATACTTTAGCCTGTAGACTCATCCCTGAAAGTTTCATTTTCCTAACCTAGCCCCTTTCCAAGATAGCAAGAAGTCACTAAACTAGAACTTTACCAAAAAAAATAGTTTCAATGTCTCGTGAAAGCAAACTTAACCTTTCTGTCTATTTTTCTCATAGCAGAAGCAATCACTTTAAAAATATTTGCTCTGTAATAAATGCCATTGCAGGATTGCCATCTACTTTGTAATATTATTGATGTGTGTCTGTTATAGATAGCAGACTTTTTAATGACTAAGTTAGTTCTGCCCAGTAATTCTCCGCCTCTAAAATGTTTAGTTTTAATATTAGAAGAACATAGACAGGTTCCCACTTTTACCAATTTTTAAGAGATCTACTTATTTCAAAGACCATATCCCAACGAAAATAAAATCCCACATTGAAAGAGAAATGTGTGTCCCCGGAAAAAGTTACTTTAAGCAATTCTTTGTGGCAGTATGTCAGCAAAGAGCTTAAGACCACAAAAAGAATGTATACTTGATTTATTTGTACTTGGAGTAGGACAAGGCCATTCTGCCTCACTATGCATCTGGAAAAACATGATAAAGCATCATGGTCTCCCATGATAAAGATCTTAAGTATGCAGTAAGTTTCGTGAAGTGGTAACTTGCAGCATATTTAACCATTTTTTGTAATGCAGTTATAAGTCAACTGAGCGACAAAAATTGATTAATACAAGCTTTCCTGTGTTCTTTTTTACTCATTAGTATTACCTACAGATCTAGTTTTCTTTTTGACAGTTGATTTACAACGGGAGTTTTCTTTATTTTAACTTTGTAGTATTTAAAAAAAAATGGCTATCTCAAAATTTTTATCAGGTGGGTTTGGGAAAAAAGGGCATGGAAGGGCTAACTGGCCTCGGATCTCTTTTGAACCTTAAAAAATCAACTAGAACTTTCTGTTTCCAATCAAATGAGCCCTCTTTGAAGTTTATACGAACATCACTTTCATAAGAGCCATATATGCCCCATGGACATAACTTACAATGCCTGCCCCCGGGCCCCAGGGCTTATGTTTACAGATTTTTGTTTAATTAAAACTCCAATTAAATGTTTTTTATAAGTTTCTACTCAATACGGTAAGTGTTATTGGTTATAAAATCCTTAGAAGTTGTATTAAAAGTACACTCATAGTGTCTTCTGTCTACTTTTATATCCATCGCAATTTACCCTGAAAGGTCTAACTTAATAATGTAGACTGTTATTGAAATATTACTTTGTCACCCTCTTGACAATCTACATTATAATGCTTCGTTTTGATTTAGTTCAACATCAGCCTAAATATTCCTTGATAGTTTAAATTTAATATCCTTAGCTTGTGTAGTAGCATTAATAGCATTATGCACATAGTCCCTTTAATTTACTTTCAGAATAGTCCAAAATTATCGCCTTAATACCCCTAACTTTAGCAGGAATATTAGTAGCAATAGCAGTTATAGTTTTAGCAGTAGTGGTAGTAGCCGTAAAATTTATAGTAGCAGTCTTAACTTAAGTAACGGTAGTAGTAGTAGCAGTAATAATAATAGCAGCAATTACTTTAGCAGTTACTTTAGCAGTTATTTTACTTAGTTACTTTAGTATTTTACCGCTATTTTAGTAGCATTAGTATTAGTAGCAGTAATAATAATAGTGGCAGTCGTTGTTTTGTAGGAGTAGAATCAGTAGTATTATTATGTAAATATCATACTTTTGCTAGTTTAACATCACCCACAATAAGACTCGTAAGTTTTAACTTTAAATAAAACTGTTCTTAAGATATTACTGATTTTTCCTTTTGACAACCTGCACATGGATAGTTTGATGTGATTCAGCTTACCTCCCCACTAAAAATTCACTGGAAATTTCACCCTCATACCCTTAGGCGTAGTGGTAATAGCAATCACAGTATTTTAGAAATCAACTTAATACGGTTAGCCATTGCTGTGACATTGTCGGTGTGTCCTTTTGCTAACCTGTATATTCATTTATTGCGCTAAATTTTCATCTGAATGCTCTTAGATTTACGAGTTGTTGCAATAGAAATAATAACTGGAGCAATAGTAGTAGTTGTAGTAGAAGTAATAAATGTAGCAGTGATGGTATTTTTAGTGGTAGCGGTTACATGGTGCCTTTTGGTCAGCTGTTCTTGTCCTTCAAGCATTATCCAAGAGTTCGAAGTAAATATACACAGCATTTCTTAAGATACACTCTTTCGACAATCTAAAGGCATATAGTTTATTTTGTAAATTCGAATTTATCATCAATGCTGTCTCAAGTTTTACCGTTATTGACTTAGCCTTGATAATACTAATATCACAGTAGCTGCGGTGGTAGCAGGAGAAGAAGTAGCTGTGTTAGTGTTGTATAAGTAGTAGTAGTAAAAGTTGTAGCAGCAATATAAATACCGATAGTAGCATGGGCATTTTGCCTTTTGGTCATTTGAACATCCCTTTCATGATGGCTTGGAAGTTAGACATTGACACTGTAAGAAAAGTTAAGCCAATGTAAAAATATTGCTTTAGTACCCTTTTCACCCCCTGTTGAATCTTTCCATCTTAATGCTCTAAACCTTACAAGTTGTCACAATTGAAGTAGTACTTGCAGTAGTTCAGTAGCCAGGGGTGTCATTTTTTAGAGGGACAGGGAGGACAGCTACCCCTCCAATAATGTGGAGAAAAATTATTATATATCCCATGTCCCTTGACTATCCGGAAATGGATCCCTCTTACCCCAAACCCCCCCCCCCCCCCACCCCCACCAATTAAAATGCTGGAGATTCGTCCTTGTCAGTAGCAATGGTATTGTTAATAAAAGCAGCTGTGCTACTAGTGTTAGTAGTGACATGCATATATTACGATTTTATTAATTGATATTCTTCTTTTGGTATTCCATTAAAATTCCAAATTAAAACCAAATTCATAAAATACTCCCTTTTGAGGATAAGTATGCTCATTGTGTGTTTTTATTTAGATAAAATTCCTCTTCAATATCCTGTCAAATTTTCACCTTCATACGCTACGCCTTAACTGTAGCAGCATTATAGTACTGGTAGTAATAGGAACAGTAGTAATAGTGTAATAGTGTTCTTAGCAGGTCCTTAGTGTTCTTAGAAGTAGAAGCAGGTCCATTTGGTCTTTAGTACATCTGAGTATTCCACTTTAGTGGAACAGTATTCCCCAGAAGTTTCCTTTTGATACGCTAAGCTTTCCAAAAATTTTGCTGATACACCCGTATTATTAATCCGCATGCACACTTGCGTTTTGATTTAGTTAAACTTTCTCCTCAGCGTTTCTTCAGATGTTTATTTCAATATTTTTCAGCCTTAGTAGTACTCGCTACAGAAGTAGTGGTTTTTATGGCACTTGGTATTAACCAAGTGACATATAGCGATCGCAAATTCTGTCGGTCGGTCTGTCTGTCGGTCTGTCTGTCCCGGTTTTGCTAGTTTATACACTTTCAGATAAGCTAAGACGATGAAATTTGGCAGGCGTATAATGGAACGGACCAGATTAAATTAGAAATAGTCATTTCCCAGATTTAACTTTCTGGGGGAGAGTGAGAAGGATAATTCGGAAAAATTAGAAAAAATGAATTATTTTTAACTTACGAACGGGTGATCGGATCTTAATGAAATTTAACTTTTATATTGATATTGTGTCTCAGAGCTTTTATTTTAAATCCCGACCAGATCAGGTGACATTGGGGGGAGTTGGGAAGGGGAACCTAAAATCTTGGAAAACGCTTAGGCTGGAGGAATCGGGACGAAACTTGGTGACAAAAATAAACACAAGACCTAGACATGTGATTGAGGTAGCCAGAACGGATCTGCTCTCTTTGGGGGAGTTGGGGGGAGGGCTAATTTTGAAAAATTAGAAAAAACGAGGTTTTTTTTAACTCACGAAGGAGTGATCAAATCTTAATGAAATTTCATATTTAAAAGGACCTCGTAATTCAGATCACTTATTTTAAATCCGTGCCGGATCTAGTGTCATTGGGGGGAATTAGGGAGGGGGGCGGAAATATTGGAAAACACTGTAAGTGGAATGATCAGGATAGAACTTGTTGGGAAGAATAAGCAGGAGTCCAAGATACGTGACTGACATAACAGGACCAGATTTGCTCTCTTTGGGGGAGTTGGGGGGATAGTAATTCAAAAAAATTAGAAAAAACGAGGTATTTTCAACTTACAAACGGGCGATCAGATCTTAATGAAATTTAATATTTAGAAAAATCTTGTGCTTTTGAGCTTTCATTTTAATCTCAACCTGATCCAGTGACATTGGGCGGAGCTGAAGGGGGAAACCGGAAATCTCGGGAAACATGAAAATTGAGGTATCTTTATCTTCCGAATGGGTGATCAGATCTTAATGAGCCTCGATATATAGAAAGATCTTACGTCTTAGATGCTTCATTTTCAATAGAAATTGGATCCGGGACATGGAGGGTTGGAGGGGGGAAACGGAAATCTTGGAAAACGTTTAAAGTGGAGAGATTGGAATGAAACTTGATGAGAAGAATAAGCATAAGTTCTAGATACGTGATAGACATAATTGGAACGGATCCGCTCTCTTTGTGGGAGTTGGGGGGATTCCCAGCTCTTTTTTGAGTTTTGTGCTTTTAGACGTCCTAAGACGATGAAAATTTGTAGGCGAGTCACAGACCTGGACAAATTGATTTGATAACAGTATTTTGCCCGATTCCACCATCTGAGGGGCTGGAGGGAGAGGAAAAACTACAAAAAATTAGAGGTATTTTTAACTTACTAATGGGTGACCAGATCTTAATGAAATACGTGTCTCAGAGCTCTTATTTTGAGTCCCGGCCGTATATAGTGATATTAAGGGAAAACGCTTAGAGTGGAGGGATCGGGATGAAACTTGGTGGGAAGAATAAGCACAAGTCCTAGATATGTGATTGATATAATCAGACTGAATCCACCATCTATGGGGGAGTTGGAGAGGGGGTGTTAATTTGGAAAAATTAGAAAAATTGAGGTATTTTTAACTTAAGAACGGGTGACCGGATTTTAACGAAATTTGATATTAGAAGGAACTCATGTCTCAGAGGTCCTATTTTAAATCCCGACCAGACCTGGTGACATCGCGGGGAGTCGGAGGGGGAAGCCGGAAATCTAGGAAAACGCTTAGAGTTGAGAGATCGGGATGAAACTTGGTGGGTAGAAAAAGAAAATGTCGTAGATACGTGATTGACGTAACTGGATTGGATCCGCTCTCTTTTCGGGGAAGTTAGGGGGGTCCAGTGCTTTGGTGACTTCGGTGTTTCTGGATGTGCTAGGACGATGTCAATTGGTAGGCGTGTCAGGGACCTGCACAAATTGACTTGATAAAGTTGTTTTCTCCGATTCGACCATCTGGGGGGCTGAAGGGGGAGGAAAAATTAGAAAAAATGAGGAATTTTAAACTTACGAGTGAGTGATTGGATCTTAATGAATTTTGATATTTAGAAGGACCTCGTGTCTCAGAGCTCTTATTTTAAATCCCGACCGGCATTAAGCCTATTATTTTCTTTTTAAAACGGTCTGTTGATTATTATAATTTTGCTAGAGCTCATGCCATATGAGCTATTGGATCTTGGTTCTTCCGAACTCGTCACAAGTACCTTATGAGCTCTTAGCTCTTGTTTCGATTGTAGTGGTAGTAGTATTCAAATATTGCCTTTTTGGTCAATCGGTCATCTTCCTTATCATTTCCTGAAAGTTCCAAATTTTTGTAAGCAGCCATTTCTGAGATACGCCCTTTGACAACCGATAAATAAATATGGTGTTTTGATTTAGTTTAACACTCCCCTTAACATTTCCTGAAAGACTCATCTGAATGCCCTTCACATATTGGGAAAGTATTTGTTCAACATTTCTACTCCTCTTAATGTTACAACATATGAATAATGAACGAATTGCCTAAATTACAGTCACTGTCCTAAAGGCTGGAGGAAGGGGTGATATCCCCAAAAGCATAATTAGAGAACCATGTCTCAAAATTTTGTTTAGATATTTCCCTGTGGAATAACTCGTCCCCAGGGCACAATTTACAACCTTATCCCATCCATTAAATATTGGATCTTTCACCCCCACAAGTGAACATTCATTAAATAGAAATTTACGGTTAATTGTATTCTTTTTAGTTCTTTGAAAAAATTTGTATGTTCTTGAACTCACCCTACATTTCGAAAATTAATGCATCAGGTGTGTATAGAGACATGATGTCTCTACTACCAAGGAATGGACAACCAAAAATTATCTAAGGAAATCTAGTACCATCTTCTTGATGAGTTGTGCGTAAGAACAGACTGATATCTGGTATATTTTTCCAGTATCCGATAATGACACTCACTCCCATATCGCCCAGGTTTTATTGGCAGGCCGATATATCGGTTGGACCCTAGTCATAATCAAGAAAATTTAAAATGGACAAAACCATTTATTTCAAATAAGCAAATAAATCATTTCCTTTAGCATTTAGCTCACTCCTCTGTAATAACTCCATCCAGCCCCCCCCCCCGCCAGAACCGAATACAAAGCAAATTTAAAACTAAAGACATACCAAATTAAATACACAATGAATTTACGGAATAAGAA
Organism: Artemia franciscana; assembly: GCF_032884065.1. NCBI lineage: Eukaryota > Metazoa > Arthropoda > Branchiopoda > Anostraca > Artemiidae > Artemia > Artemia franciscana. Next base: position 9,673,405 of record NC_088880.1, on the reverse strand, counting down.
AATAGACACTGTTGAACATTAATCATAATTTTCTACCTGTAGTACTTATCTACCAAGAAATATGCCCCCCGCAGGTGACATTACCCGTGAAGCCCAGACCCAAAATTTTGCCAAATGCCCATTGTTCACAAACTGGTTACTTGGTGAAAAGGATGAACAGTTTTATCTTGGCTTTATACTCGCCTTGAAACTTTCACAGATCATCTCTTGAGTCGACAGATGATCATAATTTTATTTGGACGGCTTTTTTTATGGGTGCCCAAAGGAAAGATGAGTTTTTTGTACATGATCACTTTGAAACATTTATACATGTGTTTTCAGGTCAAGCAGACTGTTTTCTTGTTTAACCATAATTCAACTATGGTAATTGCTGGTAAAACAAGGCCCATTGCTAATTGTATCAAACCAAGGATCCTAGAAGATTGGGAGAGGGTTCATTGGAAGAAAATTTTGTAGTTGAAATGCCTTTTTAAGTTACCACCAATAAAACACGAGTACCCCCCTCCGTGCCTCGGTACCTATAATAAAGGCGTAAACTGAAAATATACGGGCAAACTAAGATGAATTAGACAAGAAGTTCCAGAAATTCGTTTAGCTTTCATCTGAGGCTTAGAAAATTAGACCAATAAAACGTAATCCTTTTGGCATCTTACTCCCCTTCCTACACATCAATCTACAACCCCTCCATAATGTCCTCTGCATTATTAAGCCAATCATTTCAGGTAAATAAAAGATTAAAATAAACGCAAGAAGCATTTGTGTGCAATAGGAATGGTGGTGTCACTTTGGAGCACCGTTGTGGACATTACCTGCAATTTTCCACGGACAAATCTTGCCGTATTATTTGACCCCGCTGAAAGGTAATTCTTTCCAAAAATTTTCGTCCCACTAAAAATTCCCCCAGACAATCTGCCCCCCCCCATGCAGAAATCTCTCCTGCAAAAAATGTCTGTAAGTATCTGAATAACAATTATTATCTGTTAGCAGCGTACTGATTACAAAATTAAAAATGTACTTAAATTTATACAATGAGAAATTTCTCTGATCTCTTGATAGTTAGGGAGGGAGGGAGGTAAATCAATGGGCGTATTTTATGCCTAAAAAGTCCCAGCTCTCACTGAGCCTTCAGATAAATTAAATTAAAAAAAACATTTTTCGACTTAAGGTTAAGGTGTTTTTATTGATTAAAACGTATCGGATAATGTCTTATTAGACAGAAATGATAAAAAGAAGCTTAATCGTAAAATAGAACTTTTGCTTTATCCTATTCTAATGTGCAGGTTTTTGCCGAACCATTTTTGTGGTCTTACATGAATATACTCAAATTTTCACTTGAAAATAGTTGAGCGAATATTCTTTTAAAAAGCTTGATAACGAGCCTTAGAACTACATCTCTATGTAGATTTTGCAATCTTTATTAATTGTGAATTTGTTTGTTTATAGATTAAGATATAAAATCTTTCTATTACTTTGATTTCATGGTGAGTTTGAAATAAGCAGAAAATCGGCTGTTTCAATCTCAACTACCTACCAGAAATTTTTAGTGTTGAATATTAATTGACTAAAATACTATATTCAAACAGAAATACTGAATTCGTTTTGTGCATAAAGTCAAAAGCTTTTTTTTTTAGATTGAGTTGTTTTAAATATGTAGTTGGAAGAACATATCGAGTTAAATTGGATAAAAAAAAAAAAAAAAAACTATGAAAGTCACGTCATACTTAGGTCGTCCAAATAGGAATAAATTTGCTTAATAAATAGTAAAAAACAACGACAAAAAATATTGTCGTTGTCGTCGTCGGATATTTCCTGATGACGGTGTCACTGTATACTTTACCTAAATATTCGAAAATTCATTTCGAATCCTTTTTTTAATGTCTTAAAAAAAATTATCCCTATTTGAACTGTTAATTATGTGTCATGGAAAGACAATAGAATCGTGGAAAAAAAAGATTACTCAAATTCTTGTGTACATAGGAGGGATATACTCCCATACAGCTCCCCTCCATATTTTTCAAAGATAACTCCGTTGGAATATTGGGACTACGAAGATAACTTCGAAGACCACACTGCCTTTCCATGACGAAAGTAAAACAGTTCAAAATAGGGATGATACCTTTTTATTGACAGTGAATAGATATAAAATTATTTAACTAGATATTTCGAACACATGTACAGTGTTCATCATCAGCAGTAAAACTGTTTTACTGCTGATGATGTTTTACTGCTGATGATGAACACTGTACATGTGTTCGAAATATCCAGTTAAATAATTTTATATCTATTCACTGTCAATAAAAACGTATCATCCCTATTTTGAACTGTTTTACTTTCGACTTGGGACTACGAAGGTACTAACACATCATTGCCGAAGTGTCGATGGTAGAGCGGATTTAATAATAAAAAAAAAACTTTTGCCTTTTAGCTTCTTGAAACTTGTCCTTTTTAAACATTTTGTATCGTTATGGACTGAAAATGACAAAATCATCTAATTATTTATGTGCATCTATGCCTAACTTTCAAGAATCATGTTACTATTACTACTCATCACTAAAACAACTGTGAAAATGTGTCATTTCTTGCACTCTAAAGATATCCGTCGCTTTTATAATCAAATTTAAAAAAATGAAAAATAGAAAAAGGGTATAAAATATGCTTAGAATTGACGCTGCTAAGAGTAAAGTAGACGGCCCAGAACTGTATAACCAAAGTCAGTAGAGCTGTATAACCTTTATATCTGAAGATAGTCATAGTCATAAAACCAATTATTTTTTAAAACTTCCATGCTTGTTTTTAAAATATTAAAGAAAAATATCACTCTTCTCTTACATCTTACAATTGCTTCCACGTCACTCTCCATAGCTGAAATGAAGCTCCATTTTGGTACCCTCATATGCATCGGAAGCAAATAATAGGCTTACAGTGCATTTTTACTTACTAGTCCTCCTTTATCTAAAAATTATATATTAGTTCCTTTTTTTGTGTTCTACAACAGTAAAGGTGCCAGCCCCTTAAAATTATTTTTAATGGTATAGCATATAATATGGTAATAGTATACACTTAGGGTAGGCTCCTATTCAAGATGCGTAAATTAATATGTATTTACTTTGATTTTAAAGCGAAACGACTTCGAAAAGGTTTATGTCTCAATGCCTTAATATGCAATGTAATGATTTTAAAATATGGGTGATTTTGATTTTAAAATAATTTTATATTTTAGATACATGGCTTAGTTTTAATTCTATTAAACTACAGATTTACAATATTTGTTGTAAAACTATTCATAATCTTGCTATGGTCTTAAAGGGCTTGAACAAGGTCATTTGGTATTGGTGCTATGTAGTTTTGATATAAATATGTTAACAGGGTTTCTCTGCGAATCTTAATCACACTTCTGTCTCTCAACATCTTTATGGCAAAAGCACAGGTATCTTTTTTATGGATTAAAATTAATAAAAGTTCAAAATAGTTAATAAAGTTAATAAATTAATAATTTGCCTACAATAAATTTTTGGGCAAATCTAATTAATAAAATTAATAAAAGAGTGCTTTCTCCTATGAAAGCAATGAGCAAAATTGACAATTAAAACGAAGGTAATACAGCACACAGTTTATCCAATAAAATATACAAAATAAAAAAAAAATGCACATATATGCACAAAGCAGATCCAAACTAACTGACTTTTGATATTTTCCTGAATTTACGGAAAATGCTTACAAACAATAAAATTTTACGGACAATATTTAGCGTTTTATCGAGAACACAAAATTGATGCAATAAAATACAACTGGAAATAGAACAATTCTAAAGTAGCCTTTATCCTCATAAAACCTCATAAAATTCTAGTTTCTATTAAAATGCTTGTTTTATAGAATTCATTCATAGGGAAATGTTACAAGTCACTATATCTGAGCTAGTTTTGCAGGCATGCATTGCATAAAATAAATACTATAATTTTTGTTCGCTATATGTTTTAGCTTTGCTTCTTACTTCAATAAAAAAAAATTTGGTCTATTCATAATTAAATAAAAAAAACTAGTTTTTTAACTGAAAGTAAGGAGCGACATTAAAACTTAAAACGAATAGAAATTACTCCGTATATGAAATGGGTTATCCCTCCGCAATCCCTTGCTCTTTACGCTAAAGTTTTTAATTGTTTTACAAAGTAGAATTGTGGCAAAGAGTCAAACTTTAGCGTAAAGAGCGAAGGATTGCGGAGGGGACAATCCATTTCATATACGGATTAATTTCTGTTCGTTTTAAGTTTTAATGTCGCTCCTTACTTTCAGTTAAAAAAACTTGTTTTTTTTTGTTTAATTTCTGAACGTTTTTGAATTAATGCATGTTTGATTTTGGCTCTCCGTACATAAATTATTTAAATGAAATTTGCATATTAATTCTTTTTTTGGATAAATGGCTTTCTCTTAGTTTTGATCAGACGATTTTGTGAAATAAGGAATGGGGAAGGAGGCCTAGTTGCCCTCCAGTTTTTCGGTTACTTAAAAAGGCAACTAGAACTTTTAATTTTTAACGAACGTTTTTATTAGTAAGAAATATACGTAACTTAAGAATTAACATACGTAACAAACTTTTATATTCTTATATTTTTAATTATATCTATGAGGGGATTTTTTCCCATCGTTAATACCTCGCTCTTTTCACTAAATCTTAAGTTTTGTCCCAATTCTTTAAGAATGACCCCTGAATCAGAAAGGCCGTAGAATAAATAGCTGAAATTACTAAAAATACTTTAACATAAAGAGCGAAATATTTATCTCCTCCTAAATACCTTGCTCTTTATGCTAAAGTATTTTTATAACCCCTCATATGCGTAATAATCTCGTTTTAAGTTTTAATGCTACTCCTTACTTTCAATTGAAAAAAAATTTTCATGTTTATATTTTCATTGTTTTTTTTAATAGTAATGCTAGAAAATCCTGCACCCTTTTCATTAAATTTCTCTTCTCCCATGAAATATTCCTTTAAGGAAAGATCTTCCCACATAGCCCCCTCCCCTCAACCCCACACCCAAACCAAAAAATCCCCTGAAAACGTCGGTACACTTCCCAATAACCATTACTGTATGTAAACATTGGTCAAAGTTTGTAACTCGCAGCCCCTCCCCCAGGGACTGTGGGGGAGTAAGTCATCCCCAAAGACATAGTTATTATGGTTTTCGATTATGCGAAACAAAATGGCTATCTCAAAATTTGGATCCACTGACTTTGGAAAAAAATGGGCGTGGGAGAGGAACTAGGTGCCCTCCAATTTTTCGGTCACTTAAAAAGGGCACTAGAACTTTTCATTTCCGTTAGAATGAGCCCTCTTGTAACACTCTAAGACCACTTGGTCGATACGATGACTCCTGGGAAAAAAACAACAAACAAATAAATTCGCACCTGTGATCTGTCTCCTGGCAAAAAATACGAAATTCCACATTTTTGTAGATTGGACCTTGAAATTTTTTCTATAGGGTTCTCTGATACGCTGAATGTGATGGTGTGATTTTCGTTAAGATTCTATGACTTTTAGGGGATGTTTCCCTCTATTTTCCCCAAAAATACGTTTTTTAGAGTTTCGTGTACTATTGAGCCGGGTCGCTCTTTACTACATACAGTTCGTTACCACAAACTGTTTGATAGTTCTACTCAAATAAATAAATCAGAATGTAATGAATTAGGCTGTACAAAAATGGTAATAACTGTTTTTTTTAACTTATTTGATGTCTAATAATTAGATCTACGCCTCTTTTTATTTTGCATTCTAAACTATTCTTTGACTGTGCCAAAATTAAGTAATATACAGTATAAAAATATAGATTTTTAATGCAATTAAATAAAAAAAACAAGATTTTTTAACTGGAAGTAAGGAGCGACATTAAAACTTAAAACGAACAGAAATTATTCCGTATATCAGAGGGGTTGTCCCCTCCGCTACACCTCGCTCTTTACGCAAAAGTTTGACTCTTTCTCACAACTCTACTTTTTAAAACAATAAAAAACCTTAGCGTAAAGAGCGAGGCGTTGCGGAGGGGACAACCCCTCTCATATACCAAATAATTTCTCTTCGTTTTAATTTTTAATGTCACTCCTTACTTACAGTTAAAAAAACTTGTTTTTTTTTGTTTAATTCCTGAACTTTTTTGAATTAATGAATATTTTAATTTTGGTTCACCGCACATGAATAATTGAACCGAAATTTGTATGTTAATTTTATTTTTGCTAAATGGCTTTCTCATAGTTTTAATCGGATGATTTTGATAAGAAAAGGGTGGGGGAGGAGGCCTAGTTGCCCTTCAATTCTAGGTTACTTAAAAATACAACCAGATTTTTTTATTTTCTGTATAAACGTTTTTGTTAGTAATAAATATACGTACCTTACCAATTAACTTACGTAACGAACTTCTATATTTGTGTACTTTTATTATGTATATGAGGGGGTTGGCCCCCTCGTCAAAACCTCGCTCTTTTCACTAAAGCTTGAATTTTATCCCAAATCGTTAAGAATAACCAGTGAATAACAAAGGCCGTAGAATAAATAGTTGAAATTACTAAAAAACTTTAGCGTAAAGAGCAAGGTATTGTGGAGGAGAAAACCTTCTTGTATACGTAATATTTTATGCTCGTTTTAAAATTTAATGCTACTCATTACTTCCAGGTAAATAAATTTTTTTATTTATTTTCTCATTGTTTCTTTTTAAATATTGCTAAAAAATCCTGCGCTTCCTTCATGGAAATTTTCTTCCCTCATGATAAATTCCTCTATGGAAAGATCCTCCCACTTAACCCCCTCCCTCGACCCACTCCCACCCCAACGCGACAAAGTCCCCCTGAAAACGTATGTACACTTCATAATAACCATTGCTATATGTAAACAATGTAACTTACAGCTCCTCCCCCGGGGACTGTGGGGGATTAAGTCGTTCCCAAATACATAATTACCAGGTTTTTGACTAAGCTGAAAAGAATGGCTATCTCAAACTTTTGATATGGTCACTTTGGGTAAAAATGTGCATGGGAGGAGGCTTAGGTGCCCTCCAATTTTTTCGGTCACTCAAAAAGGGCACTAAAACTTTTAATTTCCGTTATAACGAGCCCTCTTGCAACATTCTAGGACCACTTGGTCGATACGATCATCCCTGAAAATAAAACAAACAAAAACAAATAAACACGCATCTGTGATCTATCTTCCAGCAAAAAACAAAAAACGAAATTCCACATTTTTGTAGATGGGAGCTTGAAACTTCTACAGCAGGGTTCTCTGATACGCTGAATCTGATGGTGTGATTCTCTGACTTTTAGGGGGCGTTTCCCCCTGTTTTCTAAAATAAGGCAAATTTTCTCAGGCTCATAACTTTTGATGGGTAGAATTAAACTTGATGAAACTTATATATTTAAAATCAGCATTAAAATGCAATTCTTTTGACGTAACTATTGGTATCAAAATTGCATTTTTTTAGAGTTTCGGTTACTATTGAGCCGGGTCGCTCCTTACTACAGTTCGTTACCACGAACTTTTGATTCTAGAGTGCATCCATTCTTAATACTCTGATTAAATAAAAAAAAAAAGTTTTTTAACTGAAAGTAAGGAGCGACTTTAAAACTTAAAACGAACAGAAATTACTCCGTGTATGACAGGGGCTGTTCCCTCCTCAACGCCCCGCTCTTTACGCTAAAGTTTGACTCTTTCTCTCAATGCTACTTTATAAACAGAAAATAACTTTAGCGTAAAGAGCGGGACGTTGAGAAGGGAACAGCCCCTTTCATACACGGAGTAATTTCTGTTCGTTTTAAGTTTTAATGTCGCTCCTTACTTTCAGTTAAAAACTTGTTTTTTTTATTTCATTTTTAAACGTTTTTGAATTAATGCATGCTTGTTTTTAGCTCTCCACAAATGAATAATTAAAACGGAATTTGCGTATTAATTTTTTTTTTTTTTTTGCAAAATGGCTTTCTCTTAGTTTTGATCAGACGATTTTGAGAAAAAGGGTGGGGGAGGATGCCTAGTTGTCCTCCAATTTTATGGTTACTTAAAAGGGCAACTAGAGTTTTTAATTTTTAACGAACGTTTTTATTAGTAAAAATATACATAACTTACAAATTAACTTACGTAACGAACTTCTATATTCGTATATTTTTATTATGTATATGAGGGGATTTGCCCCCTCTTTAATATCTCCCTCTTTACACTAAATCTTTAATTTTGTCCCAATTCTTTAAGATTGACCCCTGAATCACAAAGGCTGTAGAATAAATAGTTAAAATTACCAAAAATACTTTAGCATAAAGAGCGAGGTATTTAGGAAGAAATAAGCCCCCCCATATACGTAATAATCTATGTTCGTATTTAGTTTTAATGCTGGTCTTTCTTTCAGTGGAAAAAACTTTTTCATATTTATTTTGTCATTGTTAATTTTTTGTTAATAATGCTAGAAAATCCTGCACCCCTTCCATGGAATTTCTCTTCTCCCATGACGAATTCCTCCAAGGGAAGATCCTCCTACTTATCCCCATCCCCTCAATCCCCCCCTCCCCGACCAAAAAAATCCCCCTGAAAAGGTCTGTAAACTTCCAAATAACCAATACTGTATGTAAACGCTGGTCAAAGTTAGTAACTTGCAACCGCTCCCGCAGGGACTCTGGGGGAGTACGTGAGCCCCAAAGACATATTATTTATGTTTTTTGACTATGTTGAACAAAATGGCTGTCTCAAAATTTTAATCCGTTGACGTTGGGGAAAAAATGAGCGTGGGAGGGGGCCTAGATGCCCTCCAATTTTTTGGTCACTTAAAAAGGACACTAGAACTTTCAATTTCCGTTAGAATGAGCCCTCACACGACATTCTAGGACCATTTGCTCTATACGATCACCCCTGGAAAAAAAAATTCTTCCATGGAGGCAACTAAAGGTTCTGTGAAATGGTTATTGAATATTGAACTTCATGGTTATTGAATATTGAACATATTGAACTTGAATTTTTACGTTGCAATCAAGATTTATAAAATGTATCAGAATCTAGTTAACCAGGGTAGCATAGTATTCTGCTTTGTGGTTACCCAAGACTTTTCAACTTATTTTTTAACTCTATAGACTTTTAAAACTTATTGGAGTATTTATTTTTTGTTTATTAAATTTTTATTTTCAGTTTTATGCCTTATTTTAAATGTCTAAGCTTTTCAATTTTCAGGTCACGTTTCACCAGAGGTATTTTAACTACACCTACAGGGAAACAAGCCACTAGTTGTTTTCAACGAATCCATCTACGCGTGGTTTCTCAAATGCACGCACATCAGAATCTTAAAGAAAAGATATAGATAATCAGAAACAGGTTTGAAAATTTGCCAGCAAGGTAAAGGGCATAGAAAGTTGAAAGGAGATCAAAGAGCACGTAAAGGGAAAGAGCCTGTAAATGTGAGATATGTGATAAGATCTTTTGTCGAGCGCATGATTTGAATTGGCACCAAAGACTGCATACAGGTGAAAAACTGTTTAAATGTGATGTATGTGACAACACATTTTCTCATGCAGCAAGTTTGAACACCCACCAAAGAATGTGTGAGGAAAACAAAACAATTTAAGTGTGATGTATGTGACCAAACCTTTTCTCGAGCACCCAGTTTGAACACAAGTCAAAAAGTATATACATATGATAAACCTTTTAAACATTATGTGTGTGACAAAACCTTTTCTCGAGCACACCAATTAAACAATCATCAAAGAGTGTATATAGGTGAGACACCTTTTAAATATGATGTATGTAAAAAATGCTTTTTTCAACCGAGCAGTTTGGAAAGGCACCAAAGAATGCATACAGGTGAGAAACCTTTAAATGTGATGTACGTAAAAATGCTTTTCTCAGACGGGGCGTTTCAAAAGGGACCATAGAATGCATACGAGAGAGCAGCTAATTAAATGTTATATATACGAGAAGTGTTTTCGCAAATATGCACTTTCAATAAAAATCGAAGACTGAATACAGCAAGAAACCTTTCAAATGGGATAAGTGTAGAAAAAAAAGGAGACCATCAAAGATTGCATGTAGGGGTTTGAGAAAATTGTTGTAAAACGAGCTGTTTCGTCGTTTGTTTGTGGTAATTTTTCTGACAGCCGATTAGTAATACATCGAATTAGTTTTTTTAATGTTTTTTATGTGTTTAGTTTCTTTAGCAGTTCCATCATCCTGTGAAAAATAGTCAAACAAATTTGCTTGATTGTTAAAAATTTTATGTATGTAAGAAATGCTTGTCTAATTTGAAGTTTTTGAATGAGGTCTAAACAGTTCATACTGATGAGAAATCGTTTAAAAGACGAATTTTATAAGATACACTGGCCTTGACTGAAATATTTGCTCAAACACCAATGATTTCATACAGGTGAGACGCCATTTAAATTTTATTTGTGCTAAAAACTTTTTTGTTTAAGTCAGCTCTGAATGTAGATATAACAGCCCATTTTAGGAAAAGCCTCATGGCTTATAGACTGCAGTAAGACCTTCTGGTCCAAAAAATTCTTTTATTGGTAGAAGAACACGTGAAAGATTAAAAATTAAAACTGTTCCACCTTGGCTGATTCTCAGATTTAAATAACAACTTTTGATAGGTATATAGTTTTATGGCAATTTGAGTTTTTTGGTAAGTGAAGCTTTCCTTTTCAGCCAACAACCAATGTGGAACTAAATGACTAGAAAAGGGCAATTGCCTAATTTCCAAAAAAGCTTTCTCTTAAATCGATAATCTCAAAAGAAACAGAGGTCCACGTTGTTGAAAGCTGCAATGAATAAGAATTAGGATTCTGAAGCAACCAAATATTTACCCAAGAAAGCAAGATATAATTAGTTCACATTCGCTTCATTTAGTTCGTTGTTTAACTGATCGTTATAAACATTTTACTGGTTGCCAAAAATTGGTTTTATTAATGGATTTTGATTAAAATTGAGGCTTAATAAATTAATTTATCTCTCTTGAAATTTTTGCACGATAAATTTAAAAAAATCACTGATTCACCACTTCAAACTATATATAATCAAATTCCAAAGGAATATATTACACTGGCTTGCATTTTTCTAAGACATTAATCAGACTTTGGATATCAAAAAGTATTTATATAATTTACAGTTTCTTATAAAATTGTCTGGGTCCATGAGATCTTTAAGTAGTTTCTTATAAACGTTACCTAGACCTACGCTCCAAGTCTTAACATGTTCAGTTCAGAGAAGGATTTTCCATACGAATAGAAATGTAGGTGACATAAAATTCCTAGAAAAAAACATACGTTGCCGAACTCTAAAGGCAAGTCACCTAGAGAAGATAATCTCCCTCCTGAGGTTTACAAGACCTCACCAGACAACCTCCCCATAATTAACATGTTCCCTGATTTTGTGGCTGCGTTCGACTCAGTAATCCGCGAAAACCTTTGGCGAATCGTGGTGGAAGAAGGTATGCCAGTTGAATTCGTGGAGCTGTTGAAAGCTTACTACGAGTGTTGGAGATCGGTCGTAAGAGTGCTGGGCAAAGAAACTGAGCCCTTCAGTATAGAAAGAGGTATGAAACAGGGGTGTATATTGTCCCCTGTTTTGTTTAACTACTGTATAGATTGGATTCTAGAAAGGGCACTCTCTAGTTTTGACGGTGCTGTTATGGTATATTAGGGGGTTAAACCCTCGTCGATACCTCGCTCTTTACACTAAAGCTTAGATTTTGTCCCAATTCCTTGAGAATGACCTCTGAATCACAAAGGCCGTAGAATAAATAGTTGAAATTACTAAAAATACTTTAGCGTAAATAGTGAGGTATAACGAGAAGGTAAACCCCTCATATGCGTAATAATTTTTGTTCGTTTTAAGTTTTAATGCTGCTCCTTACTTTCAGTAGAAAAAAACTTTTCATATTTATTTTTTCGTTGTTTTTTCAAATAAAGCTAGAAAATCCTGCATCCCCTTCATTGAAATTATCTTCTCCCATGAGAAGTTTCTCCATGGAAATATCCTCCCAAGTAACCCCCCCTCAACTCTCCCCCCTAAACCAAAAAAATCTCCCTGAAAATGTATGTACACTTCCCAGTAACCATTACTATATGTAAACACAGGTCAAAGTTTGTGACTTGCAGCCCCTCCCACGGTGACTGCGGGGGAGTGAGTCGTCCCCAAAGACATAGTCATTAGGTTTTTCGACTATGGTGAATAAAATGGCTATCTCAGAATTTTGATCCGGAGACTTTTGGGAAAAATGAGCGTGGGAGGGGGCCTAGGTGCCCTCCAATTTTTTAGGTCTCTTAAAAAGGGCACTAGAACTTTTAATTTCCGTTGGAATGAGCCTTTTTGCGACATTCTAGGACCACTCAGTCGATAAGATCACCCCAGGAAAAAAACAAATAAACACGCATCCGTGATCTGTCTTCTGGCAAAAAAAAATGCGAAATTCCACATATTTGTAGATAGGAGCTTGAAATTTCTACAATAAGGTAACGGGAACAATAAGGTTCTACGTTAAGATTCTATGACTTTTAGAGGGTGTTTCCCCCTATTTTCTAAAATGGGGCAAATTTTCTCAGGCTCGTAACTTTAGATGGGTACAACTGGTCTTGATGAAACTTATATATTTAAAATCAACATTAAACTGCGATTCTTTTGATGTAACTATTGGTATCAAAATTGTATAGAGTTTCATTTTATATCCATTTTATAGAGTTTCGGTTGCTATTGAGCCGGGTCGCTTCTTACTACAGTTCATTACCACGAACTGTTTGATTGGTTATATTTTCCAGCAGATGACTTTTTATTTTCTCCAGCTGGGCTTCGGTTGTAGCTAATTGTTCGTAAATCGGGGCGATACTTGAAGACACCGAGTTAGACCATAATTTATCTCTTGCTTTCAGAGCTTAAGAGGTCTTAGAAAAAGTTTCGTAAATTTCTGTGGTTTTAACAAGTTTTTGTGGCACTTTGTATTTACGAAGTGACATATAGTGATCATAAATTCTGTCGGTCTGTCTGTCTGTCTTTCCCTGTTTTACTAGTTTAGCCACTTCCAGATACGCTAGGACGATGAGATTTGGCAGGCGTATCAGGAACCAGACTAAATTAAATTAGAAATAGTCGTTTCCCCAATTCGATCATCTGGGGGGAGTGGGGAGAAGGTGAATTCGAAAAAAAGGCCGGGATGAAACTTGATGGTAAAAATGAGCACAAATCCTAGATACGTGATTGACATATTCGGAACGGGTCCTCTCTCTTTGGAGAAGTTGGGGGGAGGGTTAATTCTGAAAAATGAGAAAAATCAGTACCAGACAAGATTAAATTAGAAATAGTCATTTATCCGATTCGACCGTCTGTGGGGGGAGGAGTGGAGTGACGGTTAATTCGAAAAAATGAGGTGTTTTTAAGTTACGAAGGAGTGATCGAATCTTAATGAAATCTCATATTTAGAAGGATCTTGCAATTCACATCTTTCATTCTAGATCTGGCTGAATCCAGTTTCATTGGGGAGAGTTGTGGGGGGGGGTATCAGAAATCTTGGAAAACGCTCAGAGTGGAGAGGTCAGGATGAAATTTGGTGGCAAGAATAAGCACACATCCAAGATACGTGACTGACATAACTGGACCGGATCCGCACTCTTTGGGATAGTTGGGGGGGGGGGGGTTAATTCGGAAAAATTAAAAATGAGGTATTTGTAATTTATGGACGGGTGATCAGATCTTAATGAAACTTCATATTTAGAAGGATCTTGTGCTTCAGCACTCTTATTACAAATCCAAACCAGATCCGGTGAGAGTAGGCGGAGGTGGAGGGGGAAACCGAAAATCTTGGGAAATGATTAGAGTGAAGAGATCGGGATGAAACCTGGTGGGTAGAATAAGCAAATATCGCAGATACGTGATTGACGCAACCGGACTGGATTCGCTCTCTTTGGGGGAGTTGGGGGGGAGGGTGAACTCTGAAAAATTAGAAAAAATGAGGTATTTTTAACTAAGGAAAGAGTCATCAGATATCAATGAAATTGGATGTTTGGAAGGATATCGTGTCTACTACTACTACTACTACTAATAACTCACTGCAGCACCAAGCCGCCTGAGGCCAACACAGCTACGCACGCTCCTCCTCCAACCTAATCTATTTAAAGCCTCCCTCTTTACACCCTCCCAGGAAGTTCCCATTTCCTTTAAATCCTTATTTATGACATCCTCCCAACCCAGACAAGGACGACCTGCTTTCCGTGTAGCCCCAGACGGTTGGCCAAAAAGGACACTCTTCGGTAATCTGTCATCCTTCATCCGTAGAACGTGGCCTAGCCATCTCAACCTTTCTTTCATTATAGCCCCAGAAAGCGGGATTGAACCACACTTTTCGTACAACCTACTGTTTGAAATACGGTCAGTCAGCCGGGTACCCAGAACAATCCGTAGGCAATTTCTCTGGAAAACATCTAGTAAATTTTCATCTGCTTTTCGGAGTGTCCATGCTTCAAACCCATATTTGACCACTGTCATCACTGTAGCTTCCAATATTCTAATCTTGGTTTGTAGGCTTATCTTTCTATTCTTCCAAACTTTTTTTAACTGTGAAAAAACACCCTGAGCTTTAGCTATTCTACTTTTAACATCTTCACTGCTCCCACCATCTTTACTAATAATACTACCAAGGTAACTGAAGCTCCCAAACTGGAGCGGATCTGCTCTCTTCGGGGGAGTTGGGAGGAGGAGGGTTAATTCTGAAAAATTAAAAAAATAAGGTATTTTCAACCCTGAAGGAGAGATTGGATCTTATTGAGATTTGATATTTGGAAGGATATTATGTCTCGGAGCTCTTATTTTAAATCTCGACCGGATCCGGTGAAGAGGAAGTTGGGGGGATACCTAAAATCTTGGAAAACGCTTGGAGTATAGGGGTCGGGATGACCCCTATACTCCTTGCTGGGTAAAAAAGTGCGAGGTAAAATAAGCTTGCTGGTAAAAATAAGTACGAGTCCTAGGAACGGGATTGACATAGCCGGAACGGATCTGCTCTCTTTGGGGGAGTTGGGGGGGGGGGGGGGGGGTAATTCTAAAAAATTAGACAAAATTAAGTATTTTAACTAATGAAAGAGTGATCGTACCTTAATGAAATTTCATATTTAGAAGGATCTCGAAACCCAGATCTCTCATTTTAAATCCCCACCAGGTCCAGTGTCATAAGGGGGGGGGGACAGGAAATATTGGAAAACGCTTAAAGCGGAGAGATCAGGATGAAACTTGGTGGAAAGAATAAGCACAAGTCCAAGATAGGTGACTGACATAACCGGCTCGGATCCGCTCTCTTTGGTAGAGTTGGGGGAGGGGGGTAATTTGGTAAAATTAGAAAAAATGAGGTATTTGTAACTTGCGAAAGGATGTTCAGATCAGTGCTGTCACTTACTTGAAGTACTTTTACTTTAAGTACTACTTAAGTAAAATTTTCCATTACTTGTACTTGTACTTAAGTAAAAACTCTAAGGTGTACTTATTACTTGATACTTAAGTAAGAATACGAAATACTTATTACTTAAGATACTTTTAATGTACTTGTTTTTCAAATACTTTACCTTTGACACGAAAATTTTGTGTGTGTGTGTGCTTTGGCAATGTACAAGAAAATATCACCCTTTAGATTTAGAGTAAACTCAGATATAGTTACATGCCCTGTTTTTGGATATGTAATAAGGTGTTTGTTTTTGACGAAAAAAAGTATAGTATGATTAACACAGTTGCTTTAATTTTTGTTTTAAAGTTATATAACAAATAAAATTGAATTTATTTCATAGTTCTCTGGTCGACAGTGAGCTAAAATCCCTGGTTTTGAACTAAATGTTGCATACTGTAGTCTATTTGGGCTTGTATTTCTGACATTAGTGTTTAAGGTTTGTCATCTCGTCAACTGAACCATATTTCTACCATTTCATCATCTTCAGGACCATAATATTGGTAAAACTACTGAAGCTATGAATATTTGCCCATCTAAATGTTGTCTGCAATAAACAAGTCAAGGGAATTCTAGCTGGATCCAATGCAGTGATATTTTGTCAAATTTGTTCCAGCAAATTCAGGTATTCAGACAAATCTGACTTCAGATTTGTCACTCCATCCATAAGTTATAAGCGCTACTAAATTAAAGGAAAACTCAACTTTCTTAAGACTTGAAACCCTGAATTGAGCTTAATTAGGGCGATGGGGCTTTAGGTGTTAAAAAAAATTCTAATTCACTGTAACTTGCAAATGGAGAGATGAATTTCGATGAAAATTGAATAGGATGCCTAAGAGTATATATGCCTTGAGTTCTGGGATGGAGACCCAAGCTTAATTAGGGCGTGGGGAGGGGGCTTTAAGTGCTAAAAAATAGAGTTTTTTGTTTGACTCAGTTTAACTTGCGAATGAAGTAATGGATCTCAATGAAAGTCAAGCCAAAGATACCAAAACCATAAGACACATTATGTTTGGAAATGAAGACCCTAGCTTAATTAGGGGGAGGGGGCTTTAAGTGCTAAAAAAAGTTGAGTTTTTCATTTAATTCAGTGTAACTTGTGAGAGATCGATGGATCTCAGTGAAGATTGAACCAAAGGTGCCTAAGACCGTGGCAGGCATCAAGTTTTGAGATGAAAACCCTAGCTCAAATATAACGAGGGGGAGTGGGTTTTAAGTGCTGAAATAGTCAAACTTTTGGTTTAATTTAGTATAACGTGCGAATGGAGCAACGGATCCAAATGAAAGCTAGACCAAAGATGACTAGAATCAGGGCTCATATCGAGCTCTGATATCACAAGTCCTATATAAAATAGGGCGAGGGGTAGGGGGTCTCAGGTTTTAAGAACGTCGAGTTTTCCTTCAGTTTAGTAGGGTCTATAACTACTTCCACCCATGGCTTGCCCAAAGCCTAAAAATAACCCTTTTCCAAAATAAGTCATACTGAAGCCAACCTTCAACCGAATATTCCATCCCCAGAGAAAATTACTTTGTATGGCACACGCGAGTGGGAGGACGTTTAATTTGGAAAAATTAGATCGGGTCTTAATTAAATTTGATGTTTAGAAGGATATCATGTCTCAGAGCTCTTATTTTCAATTCCGACCGGACCAGGTGACATTGGAGGGGGAAACCTACAACCTTGGAAAATGCTTAGAGTGGAGGGATCGGGATGAAACTTAGAGGGAAAAATAAGGACAAGTCCTAGATACGTGATTGACATAAACAGAACGAATTCACTCTCTTTTGAGGAGTTGGGGGAAGGGTTAATTCTGAAAAATTAAAAAAAAAATGAAGTATTTTTAACTGACAAAGGAGTAATCAGATCTTGAATTTCACCGGATGAAATTTAATATTTGGAAGGACCTTGTAACTCAGATCTTATGTTTGAAATCCCGACCGGATCCAGTGTCATTGGGGGGATTTTGGGGGGGGGGCGGAAATCTTGGAAAACGCTTAGAGTGGAGTGATCAGGATGAAAATTGGTGGGAAGGATAAGCAAAAGTCCTATATACGTGATTGACATAACTGAAATGGATTTGCTCTCTTTGGGGGAGTTGGAGGGGGTGTTAATTCGGAAAAATTACAAAAATTGAGGTATTTTTAACTTAAGAGCGGGTGACCGTTCGTGAGGTATTTTTAAATTTGATATTAAGAAGGAACTCATGTCTCGAATATCTTATTTTCAACCCCGGCCAGTTCTGGTAACATCGGGGGAGAGTTGGAGGAGGAAACCGGAAATCTTGGAAAACGCTCAGAGTGGAGAGATCAGAGTGGAAACGCTCAGAGTGGAATAAGCAAATGTCATAGATACGTGATTGACAAAACCAGACTGGATTTACTATCTTTGGGGTAGTTAGGGGAATCCACTGCTTTGGCGAGTCTGGTCCTTCTGGACGTGCTAGGACAATGGAAATTGATAGGCGTATCAGGGACCTGCACAAATTGACTTGATTAGGTTGATTTCTCCGATTCAACCATATGGGAGTAAGGGAGAAGGGAGGAGGAAAAATTAGAAAAATGAGGTATTTTTAACTTGCGAGTGGGTGATCGGATCTTAATGAATTTTGATATTTAAAAGGACCCTGTGTTTCAGAGCTTTTATTTTAAATGCCGACCGTCATTAAGCCCCCGATTTTTCTTTTAAATTATTCTATTGATTCTTATAATTTTGCTAGAGCTCATGCCATATGAGCTCTTGCCTCTTTCGACTTCGTCACAAGTGCCATATGAGCTCTTAGCTCTTGTTTTATTCCTTTTTTCTCAGAAGATTTTGGACTTAGTCTCATGGTCTTTGCCACTTCATGGTTTGAAAACTGCTGCTAGAAATGGATAGGTTGCAACTTCTGCCGTATTGTCTTCTAGCATATTTAGATGTGTGCTTGCATCGTCCCTGCGTCCCCTTAAAAGTTCTGTTTCTTACGGTAATATTGGTTTGTCTTCTATTGCATATGCAGACGACGTTCTTCTTGTTGCCCGGACTCGCTGTGGATTGCTTTCCAATTTTACTACATTAACCAATGAACTATCTAACATTGAACTGTCAGTTAATGCGTCTAAATACGAGTTTATTTGTTTTAATAGCCCTTAAGTGGTCGCTCCATTCGTTGCTGGGACTGCAATTCTGCCATGTTCTTCGTTAGTTAGTTGGCTTGGTCTGTGTTTCGGTCCAGCACTTTCCACTACCTTTTCATCCCTAGTGAATCGTTCCTAGAATGCACGAAAACAGAAAATAATTACTCGATTTTGTATAATAGATATGCCTCCTTGGATTCGGTCTACCAGTGATGATTTATGTAAAAAGACTATCTACTTTATTCACGTTTACGACCCTCTTGCTGCTCCTTTTTATTGAGCTATGATTTCTCTTATTAAAAAATTCTGCAACTGACTCACTTGGCTCCTTGCTTTTACATTTGAGTTTTTTTTGTTGCTAAGGTTTTTACTTATTCAATCAGAGAATTAACTACTTTATTGCCTTTTATCTGTTTTAAAGCCAATCCAAAGTTTATTTTTCTATTTTCAATATTTTTTCCACCATTCCGACATCTTTCAGAATAGCCCTGTATTTTTTGAACCATGCCAGATTTGACTGAACACTAATCGCCAGAAGTTCAACTCTACGTGCACTGTATTAGTCCTGTCATATAATCTGTCTGATCCAATCAGAAGTTTTTGACTGCACTTAATTGTTTTGATAGTCTTTTTCTTTCAAGCCGATGTATTTAAAATTGGTTCAGATTATTTTTTGGACTTCGTTGGGTGTCTACCAGCCAAATAAGGGGAAAAAATATTTTTATTATTTTTTTTATAATTCCCACATGTTTCAGAATAGCCGTGTATTTTTTCAAACGTGCCAGATTTGACTGAACACTAATCACCAGAAGTTCAACTCTACGTGCACTGTGTCAGTCCTGTCATGTGATACCAAAAATTCATATCAAGAGGTTTTTATGAAAATAAATTAACTTGGCAATTTAAAAAATTTAGTTTTCATTATAACGAACTTTTAAATAAATATCAAAGAATTATCTGGGAATACTTAAAGAAATTTTCAGCTAATTTCGGAGGTTTGACAAATGATGATGCAGCGCCATTTATTTTGAATTGTGTTTCTAACAGAGCGGATTTTTTAAAAAATAGCCACATGGTAAAGATGAATTCTATAATTGTTTAGTTCATTAATTTTTTTTGGCAATGTGTTAATATTTGTGATTTGGTAAATTTTATCAAATTTAGTTTACCTATTGTTGCTAAAAAGAGGGATCTATTAACAGGATAAGCTTGTTTTGGTGTTACTTGGTTGTTTTACATTTGCTGTTTTTTTTTCATAGGCATGTATTTTGGGGGTGATACCTGACACGGGGATGCCATGGATATTCTGTGGTAGCCACAACACGTGGCTGGGTAGAGAATTTAAAGTGGCAAAACCCTATAGGCCAGTGTATTCTCCTGATGAGCCCTTGTGTTGGGTTGTTGCCTCTGAATTATTTGTCTTTATTATTTTTTCTATTGTTTGGTAAATGAAGACTTATACTTATTGACGACATGACTGCCTGTCCATGGATTATTCTTTATGGTTGATTGTGTTTGGCTATGCTGTTTGACCTATGTGATTGTATGGATGAGTAGGGTTAAGGCCTCATTCAAGTGCAAGTTCAAGAGTCAGTAAACCCGACAATCTATTTATATGTACAGACAATGGGACAGCGAAGAATGTTGTATTTTCGCAAGTTTTACGTAGTTGAAAACATATATATATATATATATATATATATATATATATATATATATATATATATTCACAGGTGGGACACAGGGACACAGCTACAATGGCACGTAACTAATATGGCGCGTAACGACTATATACAAATAGAATAAATATATACACATAGAATAAATACTGGAAGTAGTACTTGAAGTAATACTTAAGTACAATTTTGGCAAGTACTTGATATTTGATACTTAAGTAAGAATTTAGAAAGTACTTATTACTTGACATTTAAGTAAAAAAACAATGAGTACTTAATACTTGATACTTAAGTAAAAATTTGGAGTACTTGTTGCAGCACTGGTTCATATCTTAATGAAATTTGATATCTAGAAGGATCTTGTGCTTTAAAACTCTCATTTTAAAACTGGAATTCTTGGAAAACGTGAAAATCGAGGTATCTTACGAATAGGTGATCGGATCTTAATGAAACTTAATATGCAGAAGAATCTTATGTCTCAGATAATCAATTTTCAATTAGAATTGGATCCAAGGACATACAGGGCTGGAGGGAAAAACAGAAACCTTGGAAAACGGAAATCTTGGAAAACGCTTAGAGTGGAGAGATCGAGATGAAACTTGATGGGAAGAATAAACACAAGCTATAGATACGAGATTGACATTATTGGTACAGACCCGTCCTCTTTGGGGGAGCTGGAAGTTGTTAATTTGGAAAAATTAGATAAATTTAGGTGTTTTTAACTTAAGAATGGGTGACCGGATCTTAATAAAATTTGATAATTAGGAGAAACTCATGTCTCAGAGTTCTTCTTTCAAATCCCGACCAGATCTGTTGACATTGGGGGGGGGGGGGAGTTGGAGGGGGAAACCGGAAATCTTGGAAAACGCTTATAAACGCAGTAGATACGTAATTGACGTAACCGGACTGGATCCGCTTTCTTTGGGGGAGTTAGGTGGTGTGGTTCAGCGCTTTGGTGAGTTTAGTGCTTCTGGACGTGCTAGGACGATGAAAATTGTTAGGCATGTCAGGGAGCTG
This sequence comes from Artemia franciscana, assembly GCF_032884065.1. Taxonomy (NCBI): domain Eukaryota; kingdom Metazoa; phylum Arthropoda; class Branchiopoda; order Anostraca; family Artemiidae; genus Artemia; species Artemia franciscana. The sequence continues at coordinate 9,652,170 of NC_088880.1, read as the reverse complement.
CACTAATTGAATCGTTACAGTTGTTTTCCCCGATTCGACCATCTGGGGGGCTGAAGGGAAAGGAAAAATTAGAAAAATTGAGGTATTTTTAACTTACGAGTGGGTGATCAGATCTTAATGAATTTTGATATTTAGAAGGACCTCTTGACTCAGAGCTATTATTTTAAATCCCGACCCGCAATAAAGCCTCTGATTTTCCTTTTAAAGCAATCTTGATTCTTAGAATGTTACTACAGGTCATATCATGTGAGCTCTTGGCTCCTCTTGACCTCGTCACATGTGCGATATGAGCTCTTAGCTCTTGTTTTGACGAATAGTATATAAATATAAGTAGTTTCAAAAATTTATTAAATACCCCTAGGGGTTTTCTTCCTCCCTTACTTGTATTTATGACCCCAGGGCAAGGGTGCCCAATGTTTCTTATGTACCTTCACGAATATATTACTTTAAATGACATTAATTTAGTAGTATATGCATTACTCCGTAAAGCAAAGTATATTATTACCCCAGTTCCAAACCGGGGTAATCAATCATTTATGAACGAGCCTATAAATCATCAACTGTATGAGATGATGGGGAAAAACCAAAATATTCTAAGATACGGCACTATTAGGAATGAAATGAGATCCCGGGGAACTAAAATGGACGAATATCCTACAACTTTAGATTAAGAAAAAATAATGTTCGTATATTTTATAGGCCTACAATCGGCGTTTCTTTACTTTTAAGAGCCAATAATGTTTAAAATAATGTGTTTTAAAGAACAACGTTCTTTTTAAAAATGATATTCATACATTTTATAGGCCTACAATCGATGTTTCTTTACTTTTAAAGGCCAGTAATGTTTAAAATAATGTGTTTTTAAGAATAAAATTCTTTTTTTTTAATAATGTTCACACATTTTGTAGGCCTACAATCAGTGTTTCTTTACTTTTAAAGGCCAATAATGTTATCTGCTTTGTAACAGCTTTGTAACCTAAAAAATGCCAATTCGTATGAAGTGTTAAATATGATATTGCCTCAAGGTGTTGTTGCCAATTATACATGTTTTCAACTTCCTTTTAAATCTAGTCGCAATGCTAAGGAGATGTCAGCATTCTTAATGATATTCTGGCAAACCCCTCAAGGAGTGGTTAAGCCAATGAGAAAGGAGGAAATCTTGAATACTAAGAATTATTGCTAAAAATCATTCCACATAATTACAAACTTGAGAATCTTTGGGATTATTTATGGGTATAAGATCTACAAAACGACACAAAAATCAAGGCTGTATGATTAGTACAACCCTTTTAAATAGTAAAGGAAGAATATCTTAAATGGCAAGTTTTAAAGGAAACTGATGATAACAAAAAAAAAATTCACGGCCAAAAATTTTGAAATCTCGTAGCAAATCGAGAGGCTATTTTACAATTCTCTACGTCTTCTAAAATTAATTTTATGACTACTTTTAAAAATTAGAGGTGTCCCCACTAATTAATTTTTTATGAAGCTCTAAAGAAAAAAAAATGCAAATTTGTTCGGCCTATTCATGTTAAAGCTTTCAATGAAGCCACAGGAATTTTTTCATCAAAGAATCTGCTCGTGTCTGTTGCTAATACGCATTTCACTGCTATAGGAAAATAGCATTGGCTTCAAACCTCGGAGATTGACCTTAATATTTTTCTTGCTGATCAGAACATTTGTCTTTACAATTCCTTCTGTTTAAAGCATTTTAGAGAGATTATAAGTGCACCATGGACATACTGCAGTCTCAAATGAGCTTGTGGAAAACAAATAGAACATATAATTTTTCTTATTTTGTATTATTTCAAGACTAGAATATCACAAAACTAAGCATTCATATTGCTTATTGTATCTTTAGTAAATACAATTCCTGATGGAGTTTTGTTGATACCTGTCTTAAATTTAATTTGTCTAAATAAAAAGCATATTGTTTATTGGCAGCAACTATGACTTGAGTTTATTTTTAAATATTTTCTTTTTTCAAACAATTGTTGTTCTGTGGTCACATTTGTGTTCCTTCCTAAGTGGCTGGCTCTCTAGCTTGAGAATCCTTTGTCCAAAGGGCAAAGGTTTAATTCCTGGCATTTCCAGTTTATTTGGTTTGGGACAGGGATCAGTGATGTGACTCTGTTAGCTCAGCTAGAATTGGCCCAACTTTAAAAGGTTACCTAAAGAAACGTGGGGACAGAAAGCAGGAAGGGCATGCAAAAGCATAGGACGGCTGCCCCCTAGCTTCCCATTGTACTTCCTGGCTAAAGGAACACCTGGTCCTTTACTGGCCTACTGAGTTAGCCATATAAGCTTTCTTTTAAACTTAACAAACATAAGTACAAATGAAGAAATGCCAGTAGGGTAGTTGTTCCTTTTCAGTGAATTGTTGATGTATAGACAAGAGTGTGGGTCATGAGAGATGGCTGGTGAATGTTTTGCAAGGTTTAAAAATTTAGGGCAGTTGCTCAGGTTGGCAACTGCACACAAAAGTAAAATTTTGTGAATGGTTTTTCTTTTTGACTGTTATACTTATGTAATGTCAAGTATTTTATAGTTAATCTTTATTGTTTTGTTTTAATTGCAATGGCCCTAGGACTTTAGGGCAATTAAACCAACTTACATCCATCCATTTTCTTTAAACAGACAGGAGTTATATGTTCCCTAGCTTCAATAAATTTATATGCAATTTTGAGACCAGGGGTTACAAAGTAGGTCAAAACTTGCAAATGGAACTGTGATGCAACTAATTAATTTGTAAGGAATGTATATCAATTTAAAGATTAAAAACAATCACTTAGAATTCAAACAAGACAAACAAATAAATAAAAGTATCCCCTTACAACCATTCAATGAATTGCCACAAATGTAGGTCACTCTTAAGATTGAAATGAACAAAACTTCGATATGAATCTGTTTTCTTTAAACAGACTGAAGGGGCAAACCTCCAAGCTTTGATAAATTCAATCTCACTTTTGGGCTCTTTTCAATGGAAACTTGCTTTGGATTTTTTTTTTTACCAACCAAAAACAGTAGGGAAAGCATCAGGTATAATTGACTTTAGAGACTTGACAACATTTAGAAAAAGCTACATGCAACCTGATCTAAATAAGGATGCTATTGTAGAGTATTAAAGAGAAGCCTACAGGTATATCCCAAATACAGTAAACAAATACATATTACAAAGAACAAGAACAGGTTCATAGAATACCATTGAAGTGGTAAAGAAACAAGAAAATTGCAAAAATTGAGATTATAAGATTAACAAGAAACTATGAAAATTGCAAGTACAGTCCTAGCCTCCTTCCAACAGGACAAATAAGGAGATTCACATCCCAAAGCTCTGACTATTTTCAATCACACTTTTAGGAGCAAAAAAAAATTAAATACATTTTTTCACATATGTCAAATATGACAGTTGACTCAGGAGTTCAGGGTCAGGGATTCAATACTCTGTGGTGCCACCAATGGAAGGACCTTTGCTGTCATAAGCATTGTTAATCCTAGCACACACTCAAATATAACATTCTGTAAAATCATAAACATCTTAAACAGCAAAAATAAAAGACTTTTTTTTATTTTTGGTAAATATTATTTGAAAAAGGACACTACAAGGCAAATATCAGGTTCATCAGCATGCTAAATTTGATGTGACAATGATAAAATTTGTTAAATCTTTTCTAGGATCAAATGTGTTAGCTATAGATAACACAGACATTACAATATCTATTTGTCCATCCATCTGTTTGATTTAGATTCTGAGACTATGACCCTAGGTCAAAAAGGCTAAGGCTTTTAAAGTTTTTTTTCATTGACCTTAGGTCAAATAGGAAAAGAGGAGGGGGTTCTATACACAAAAGTAGAATTTTTTGTTGATTTGCTGAAGTTAGTGAAAGGAGTATCAAATTTAAATGAAAGATGGAATAAATGTACATAGCAAAATATCACCAAATTGGATCCTACTAGAATTTATTGGATTTGTTTAGTATAATTTCAAGAATAGGTAAGGTGCTGTCTCTGATAGTCAACCAAGTTAAAAAAAATGCTTTATATCAAAAAGCTTAAAAATAAATTTGGGTCTGATACACAATATAGTTAAAGATATGTAGTTAAAGGAAAAGCTATCATATTTTTGATCCCTGGGAAATTAGTTTAAAGCCCTATCCTGATTAGAAGAGGTAGCTCACATCAGGTTACTCAAACATAATTCTAAAGGAGCTAGACCATGGTTAAAATGCTAATACTGAACTGATACTTAGTCAATCATACTGCTATTACAGCTTATTTGCATTGTGGTGTTAACAATGGGTTTGTAGCTTTAATGTGATGGTTGCTTGAAGACAGGATTATCACCCAATTTAGGGTACATCAATTTTATTTGAAAGAAAATCACTTGGTAAAATTCTAGTTGATTGACTTCTTGCTATCTCGGAAAGGGGTTATGTTAGGAAAATGAAACTTTCAGGGATGCATCTACAGGCTGAAGTATGTCCTGGGAAAGTATTTTGAAGTACCTACCTCCACTCCTTCTCCCTCTAGAAGGCCCTGACCTTAGATGACCTTCAAAATATGTGTTATAAAAGTGAAATCTTGCAAAATAGATCTTCTGCTTGAATGAAGTACAACAAAATTGTTTTCAGCTTCACAAATATGATTGCCCAATCTATAAGGTTTTAAAGATATGCAAATATATTTCCTAAATTTTGAAGAAAAAAAAACACTGATATGGCTCAGAATTCTACTCATAACAGGAATTGCATTTTCAGAACTAAATGCAGAGAAAACGCAAATGGTAACTAAAAATTAAGATAAAATGTTGTTTTGTCAAAATTTCAATTTTGACAAACCTTTTAAAATTGTCAAACCTGTCATGTAGGCGAATTTCAAGGCTCTCTAGAGGGAGAAGGAAGGGAGACGGGTACTCTAGAATTCCTTCCCAGAATATACTTTAGCCTGAAGACCCACCCCTGAAAGGTTCATTTTCCTAACCTTACCCCTTGCTGAGATAACAAGAAGTCACTCAACTAGAATGTTAATGATCACTTTATTAAACAACTATCAAAAAACTGCTGATCAGCTATCACTCTGCTTAGAGATAATCCTTTAGCAGGGTATGAGAAATTTTATGTTTTCTCTTTGTTTAAAACAGCTTAATTTTTTTGCTTCAAGAATAACAGAACAAGAAGACAATGATCATTGTATTTAGCAGTTATCATACAATTAAAGCTCTATGATCACTGAGCAAGGTGAAGATCTACATCCTTAATGATAAACATCTAAAAGCTGCTGATCACAAATACTTTTTTTTAAACCAAGATATTCTTAGCCACTTACATTGGAAGTTTTTTTTATCACACATTTCTGGAATTTGAAATCTTTCTGGAAACAGATCTTTCTTCCTTATGCTCTGGTCTTCCTTATGCTTTAGATGCATCGCCACCATCTTTCTTTAGTTTCTTCTGAAAGACGTCAGATAAACACCAGTGTTTCCACTTCTACCGATTTATCGGTAAATCTACCGATTTTCGGACCTTTCTACCGAATAAATTTCAAGCCTACCGAAATACCGATTTTCTACCGACTTTTGGTGATTTTTCGCCGATTTTATTTTTTTTAATTGAACATATAGGTGTGACTGCGAAAAGCGCCATTTAGCGAAATCCCGGAACCATTCACAGCCACTTCCGTTATAGTGCAAAACGAGTGAATTCATTGAAAGCTTACTAAGACTTCTTAGAAATTGATAATCACAAGATATTTTCCCCTGGACCAACTAGATGGTTATCTGTACATAGCTGCGTCAAAAGGATTCTTGAGCAATGGGATGCTCTCACATTATATTTTACTGAGGCTCTGTTTGATGATCCTACCCATGGAAACGATTTAGCTCATAGTGGCTTGAAAAACCCCTTTATGAGAATAATGATGATGTCCATGGACTATGTTTTGGGCATGTTGGCTGACTTCAATTTGCTCTTCTCCAATCACAGTCCCCCCCCATACATTACTCTCTCCAAGAACTTTCTTGATGTAGAATATGTAAATGGTTTGAAGAATCCACTAGATGTTGATGTAAATGATGACAATTATTATGTAGATATCCAAAATATGTATTCTATTTATTTATTTACTATTACGAATAGCGGTAAGCATCAAAGCTTGTCGCAAAAACACAAAAACACAAAATCATAATACTAATCTAAAGTAAATTGGCAACGACAAACTAAACAGCAAAAACTTCTAAATAGAACGACACTACACAACAAAAGCGTCTAAATAAAAAGGCGTATTTACTAATGCACTCTTAAAATTTCGAACACTCTCTGCCTCGACAACCTCCAAAGGCAAACCATTCCATGGTCTGGCAACTCTACTAACAAAAGATAATTGACCAATTTTTTTCAGTGGTCTTGGGGGATATAATTTATAATCATGCTGACGAGTAGAGTGATAATGGCTAAATTTAAAAAATAAATTTGGATCAACATCATCCACTCCTTTAATTATACGAAACACATTTACAAGGTCATTGCGACGTCTACGAAACTTCAACGACGTGAGTTGAAGCCTAGAAAGTCTCTGCGGATAAGAAAGGCGCTGAATGCCCAGCTCGCTATTTCAGAGCTTGTAGAGAGTGACCTTAAGGTGTACCATAATAAAGAGATGAAGGTGTACCTCACAGCAAGAGAATTTTACAAGGAAGCAGTTGCACAGATCAAAATCGGATTCGTATTTTATGATGATTTGTATGAGATGTCCTGTCTTGTAGAGCCTTCAAATGCTGCTAAGCTGAATCTTTCTAGTCTTGCATCACTTCCAGTTAAGTATTTCCCTCCTACATGTCTTAGAGCTGCCATTGACTCGGAATGGCGTGAACAAAGCTCTGTTGATGTTCCGAAGGTAGAATATTGTAGATTCGTTTTTTCCATAGTTACCCCAAGTGGTCAACCAAGGTTTGTAAATCTAAGGCAGGTTATTTACTTTTTGTTTTTACTGCCTTTCTCGAATGTTGTTGCAGAACGTCTTTTCAGCACTTTAAAAGAGGTAAAGACTGATAAACAAAATAAATTGTCGACACTGACCTTATCTGCCATCTCCCGTACTAAATGTGGGACGAAGAGGATGAATATGCATTCTTAATCGCTGATAGTTGATCATGAACTAGAGAAACGGCTAAAGGAAGTAAGAGCATCTGCGACAGTTGAAGAGTATATAAGAGTGATCAAAGTTAGTTTATAGTAGCAAAAGTTTCTGTTTTGTGTTGCATTAGATATTTGAAACATCCACTGTTCCAAAGTGTGCTTTATTGATTTATTATGATTAAAAGTACCTAATTAAGTAGATTAGAATTCAATCAACGTATGTACTGATACGATTCTAGGCTAAGGCTTCAGAATGTTAGTGATGTATGTCTACGGTGGAAAAGCAAAAGTTTCTGTTTCGAGTTGCATTAGATGTTTGAAACTGCCGCTGTTCCTGATTTGTTGTTTGTATACCAAAGTGTGCTTTATTGATTTATTGTGATGAAAAGTACCTAATTAAGTAGATTAGAATTCAATCAACGTATTCTACCGACACCATCATAGGCTTGATTCCTTTGTTTGCAGTTGCGTATCAGTTGCTTTAATCATTTTTATCCAGTATCTTATTTGTTGTTTGAAGTCCAATTTAAATGCTTTACTATGATGAACAGTACCTGATTTAGTAGAATAGGACTCCATAAATAATAACTAAGGATATTGAAAGTGTAATTTTTAAGCCTTGTTCTCATGCGTGTCTAGCTAGCATCTGTGTTTACACATGCGCCAGGCAATATATTCGTGTCTAAACATATCTTGTTCCCACGTAGGCATAAACACCAACTGCCAATTTAATTAATACATGAAAATCGTTCTTTCCTTATGTGAGCATTCGGGTTCACTGGCGCTGCAGATTTGCAGCAACTACTGCAAATGCCACGTTTGCAACAGTTTAGAATCACCACTAGCTCAAGAGTATACCATATTAGTATACTAGCGATTTAGAAGAACCACTGAAAACGCTGCATTTGCAACGACAGCAACGTTTCGTAACCGCGTTTTCGTACAACGAGATCAAACAACACCCCATTACTCTTTTGCAGATTTAAAGAAAACATTGCTTTAAATCATCGTATGATCAATCGTAAGTCGATAGACCGTTGTAGTGTGGTCTAATTCTGAGTTGATCTAGGACTTCAGCAGAAAATTGAGCATTTTTGCGAACTTAAAATGCACTTAGAGGGTTTGGGCATGTCTAGAAATTCCCTACCGATTTTTCTACCCATAGCGTGACGCCATCTACCGATTTTAGCCATTTACCGAATTTTAGACACGCCATACCGATTTTCGAGGCGTGCGAAGTGGAAACACTGATAAACACACATAGGGTGCGTTTCTTTACTTGTCCGATTATTAATCTGATTAATCCAAGCGTTTCTTTAGACACATATGACGTCAGAGGTTAGTCGGATTATCCCCACAAACGCTCAAGATTACTTGTCCGTGGGCTGGCACTTTATAACCCCCAAATAAAAAGATTATTTGAGGATTGTGACGTCAATGCTATATATTTTTTTAAATGGATAAACATGTGAAATCGTTAAGTCTAGAGAAAAGACAAGGAAACTGTAAATAATAGAAATAATCTTAGCTTTTCAGTGACCTGTAAGTAATATTATGCATATTCCTTAGTATCTAAAGGGTTTTTGGTGTTCTAGGCCTGTCTTGCATAGGCTAAGCTTCATAAGGAGTCAGAAGAAAAGTTTTTTTTGTTATTAAAAAGGTTGATTCTTAGGGAGGCAGCTATCACATTGGTGAGTTAGTCAAATGTTATTATATCAAACAGGTCTAGTTTCTAAACCATCCTATAATTATTAGTTGGAAAAAATTTAGAATGATTAGGCCAATACCTATAGCCTTTTATATAGTCTATATTTGTTGAGACTGCTATTTAAACTGGATTTTTAAGATACAGTAGGGGTAAAATTTTACTTTAGCTACTTTTGGCTATCTTTGAAAGAGGTTAGGCTAGGAAAATGAAACTTTCAGGGATGTGTCTACAGGCTAAAGTATTTCCCAGGAAGGTATTTTGAAGTACCTACTTCTACTTCTTTTCCCTCTAAAGGGTCCTGAAATTTTTGGGTGCCTTATTTTTTTGGTTATCAGTTTCTTTTTCTCTGGCCTTAGTTCTTAATTATTCTGGCCTTAGACAACTCCTGTTGATTGAGCAGAACTTTAAGCCATAACACTTTTTTTTCTAATTCTAAAAATAATCTTTTATGCCACCTCATTATAGGTTAAATATATGGCTTATATTATTTATTCTCCATGAATTTTTGTTTTATTTGATTTCATTGATGTCAGTTGCTTTCTGTTAAAAATATATTTATTTTTTTACATCAAGCTTCTTCTTTTGTGAAAAAATTTGAACTGTTTTTCTTTTTATATATTGTATAAAATGTAAAGGAATACCTGGCCCTTCATTTCACAGATTCAACTGAAAGTATTAGAGGCATCTTACATCAAAATTCATTTGACACATTTTAATGTTGTTTTTTTTTAGATGACATAGGACACCATTAAAGTTTTGCATTTGCTTTGCTAAAAATTGTCTTAAAAAGTGCCAAGTTTAGAGAGTTATGTTAATATTTTTCTTGCTGATGAGTATAATTTTTTTTTAAATTCCTTCTGTTTAAAGAATTTTAGAGAGATTCTGAGCCAACCATGGGTATATTGTTGTTACAAATGATTTTTCTCAAATGGGGTTGTGGAAAACAAGTAGAACATATGATTTCTCTTTTTTTATTATTTCAAAACCAGAATATCACAAAACTAAGCATTAATATTGCTGATTGTACCTTAAGTAAATACAATCCCTGATGGAGTTTTGTTGATACCTGTTTAAAAATTTATTTGTCTTAATGAAATACATATTGTTTGTGGGACAGCAATGAGCAACAATGACTTGAGTTATTTTTTTTTTTTTCAATATTTTCTTTTTTCCAAATAATTTTTGTTCTCTGGTGACATTTGTATTCCTTCCTAAGTGGCTGGCACTCTAGGTTGAGAATCCTTTATCCAAAGGGCACAGGTTTAATTTCTGGCATTAGCAGTTTATTTGGTTTGGGACGAAGGTCAGTGATGTAACTCTGTAAGTTCAGCCAGAATTGGCCCAAACTTAACAGGTTACCTACAGAAATCTGGGGTCAGTAAGCAGGAAGGACATGCAAAAGCATAGGATGACTGGCTCCTAGCTTCCTATTGCACTTCCTGTCTAAAGGATTACCTGGTCCTTTACTAGGCTTCTGACTTAGCCATAGGAGCTTTCTTTTAAACCCATTAAATATAAGTACAAAGGAAGAAATGTCAGTAAGGTGGTCCTTCCTTTTCCATGAATTTTTGGTGTACAGACAACAGTGTAGGTCATAAGAATTGGCTGGCGAATGTTTTGCAAGGTTTAAAAATTTAGGGCAATTGCTCAGGTTGGCAACTGAGCACAAAAGTAAAATTTTGTGAATGGTTTTTCTTTGTGAATGTCATATTTATGTCATGTCCAGAATTTTAAAGTTAATCTTCATTGTTTTTTTTTTTAATTTCCATGGCCCTAGGACTTTAGTGTATTAAAACCTACCTATGTCCATCCATTTTCTTTTAAACAGAGAGGAGTTCTATGTTTCCTAGCTTCAATAAATTTATAGTCAATTTTGAGACCAGGGTTACAAAGTAGGTCAAAACTTGCAAGTGGAACTATGATATGACTAATTAATTTGTAAGAAATGTATATCAATTTAAAGATTAAAAAATTATGTAGAAAACAAACAAGACAAATAAATAAAAGTATCCCTTTACAACCATTTAATTAAGTGTAACAAATGTAGATTATCCCTAAGATTGAAATGAACAAAGCTTCAATTATGAATCTGTTTTCTTTAAACAGACTGAAGGGACAAACCTCCAAGCTATGACAAATTCAATCTCACTTTTGATCTCTTTCCTTATCAATAGGAACTTTCTTTGGATTTTTTTTCAACCAAGTAAAAACATTAGGGACATGATCAGGTATAAGTGACCTTCCACTAAGCCTACATACCCAGGGGAAAATTGTGCAGCTATACTAATAATTGGTAAATTTTTTGTTGTTCATATGTTTGATTTACAAATAAAGTGAACATACTCCTTGATGCCCTTTTTTATTTTTTACAAACATAATAAGTGCTTTAAGTACAAGTTTTTGAGCTCTTGAAAATGACCAAAGTATACTCAAATAGTTTTTGGGTATAAGAAAGCTTAAAACATTGGTCTCAAACTTACTGTTTCATTATTAATCCATTTTTTACATGTTGTATAATCTATGAGCACTGATTTTCCACAATTAAGTTGGATTAATAAATTTTACAATATTATGCTGTATTTCTTCTTCTTTGATGCCAAATTTTCAATTAAGGTATGTGTTTTTGGTCATTTTTGACAAAATAATGTATGTTTTTCACTGCCAAAATTTGTTAGGTTAAGTAAGGTCAAAAAGTGCTTAAACTTGAACTAGCAAAATAAGCAATTATTATATTTGTAAAGAACATACAAAAAGGCATCAAGTGGTATATTCATTTTATTTTTAAATCAAAATATGAACAACAAGAAATTCACCTCTAACATGCCTAATTTGCAAACATATAGCCCAAATTATATATTTCCAATGTTTTCTGCCACCTGTTACTTGTTTTTCCAGTTCTTGTTTTGCCACAGTTGCCTCAATTAACAGGTACAAGGGTTGAGGGATAGATTGGCAGAATCAATAGAAAATATGTAATTTCAGCTATAGATTTCCATATTAGCAGGGTTGGGGCTAAAGTAGAGCAGGGCTGCATGTAGAAAGCTATAATTATTATGTAAATTACAAAGAATCATCTTTTTTTAACAGGTTTTCTTCTATAGGTCTACAGGTCCTTCTCTTGGCTTATACCACATCAAGCATTATATAACCAAAGAAGAATAAGTAGCAAAAAGCTATATATACATAAGCACATGTTATTTAACAATGACTTCTCTAGTGCTTAACTATGACCCCTTAGTAATATTAACAAGAAACAAGGGTAAAACTGGTGCAAACAGTATTACTGGCTTTCATATAAAGTGAATATACCACTTGATGCCTTCTTATATGCTCTTTACAAATATAATAATTTCTTCTACTGCAAATTCAGATTTAAGCACTTTTTCACCTCTTGACCTCTTAAAAATGACCTATTAATGGAGTCATTACAAATCTGTAATAGTTTAGAAACAAATTTGGGCTATATATTTGCACATCAGGGGGGTGGGGGTAAAGCATAGCATATATTATATACGTAGACTAACCATTGCTGTTTTTTTTTTAATGTGTTTGTGCACATCAAATTTTAATGAAAAGAGAAATCACCAGTGCAACAGCACACACACAAAAATTCAAGCAATGGTTAGTTTACATATTAAATATATGCTACACTTTACCCCCACCCCAAATTTGTTTCTAAACTATTACAGATTTGTAATGACCCCATATATAGGTCATTTTTAAGAGGTCAAAAAGTGCTTAAATATGAACTTGCGGTAGAAGCAATTATTATATTTGTAAACAGCATTACAAAAGGCATCAAGTGGTATATTCAAATTATATGAAAGCCAGTAATACTGTTTGTACCAGTTTTACCCAATGGTAAAACTGGTGCAAACATAAATAGGTAACAGAAAAAGTGAAATTTAGTGTAAATGACAATCAGGAACTGGATCAAGGGGGCCAAAAACAGGGCTATATAATTGGAGTTCAAAGAACGTGGTGATTTTTTAGTGAAAAAAAAAAAGCACTTCCCTGGCTAATTTAGGACTTTGAATTAATTAGCCTACCAAAATTTTCCTATCCTATGCAATTGAAATAATTTTCCCTTTTCAGAGCATTAAGACAATTTATCACAATAAAAAATGTCCAAAGCATCTTGAATGGAATGACTTAAAAAGGCAAATGACAACCACAATTTGAAATCTTACAATTAAACTTCTGGCCACACAAATTGTATTAGGCTACCCAGCTCTGAAATAATTGCTGAAGCTGTATTTGCCTGTAAAATTTGAAACAGGCCCAAAGTCCTAGCCTCTTCCTAATCAAAACTTCACATAGCATTAAAATAATAATTACACGTGACCAATGTTGTTATTATTCGCAATTAATCTTGCCGTTTTCAGTAACACGTGGCCAGACAAGTATTTGTTGCTATCTTTTAGGGGTTAAACCTCGATTAGTAAAAATCCCATTGTAAATGGGTTTTTATACTATAAGGTTTTTATACTTTGGTAGAGGCTATACATACTAAATAGCTTTGAATAGCCTAGGCTGATCTTGCATAAGTATTGGGCTACTTAGAAGGAAATACTAACTGGCTACAAAGGAGTGATTAATATTCCTTTATCATCTAATATCTAAAAGGACATCCATCCCAAAAAAATCTAAAAAAAATTGTACAACAATATCTGCAGAAGTTTCAAATCCAAAGTAACCATTTCGTAATAAAATGGATAGGCTAGGCCCTAATTTTCAGGCACACTCTCAAAAATATTTTTTTAATTTCTTTGAACCTGTTTATGTGGTGAAATTTTGTGGTGTTTAAAATGGTAAAATTCCACTTAAGCAACTTTTGGCTATTTTGGAGAGGGGTTAGGTTAGGAAAATGAAACTTTCAGGGATGGGTTGGGAAGTTAAAGTATGTCCAGGGAAGGTATTTTGAACCACCTACCTCTACTAAATCTCCCTCCAGAGGGTCCTGAAATTTGCCTACTTGACAGGTGTATACCTATTGAAATTTTGAGAAAACAACATCTTACCTTAATTTTCAGTTATCAGTTTCTTTTTCTCTGGCTGTAGTTCTGAAAAGGCCACTCCTGTTATTTGAGTAGAATTTTAAGCTACATCAATGGGTTTTTTTTTCATTTAGGAATTGTGTTTGCATATCTTTACAACCTTACAAATTGGGATTGAGTAAAGCTGTGCAGCTGAAAACAATTTTGTTGGACTTCATTTAAGCAGAAGATTTATTTTACAAGGTTTTACTTTTATAACACTCAGAATTTTAAAGGTCATCAAAGATCAGGACCCTCTAGAGAGAGAAGGAGTGAAGGTAGGTACTTCAAAATACCTTCCTTGAGCATACTTTAGTCTATAGACCCATCCCTGAAAGTTTCATTTTCCTAACCTAACCCCTTTCCAAGATAGCCAAAAGTAGCCAAAGTAGAATTTTACCATTTACATTCACTTCCTTATTAATTAGTTCATTGTGAAATAGAATTAGTTGGTTTGAAGAGTACTATTTTGAATTAAAATTGAATTATTTCAGTGTCAGTCTGGTTCCATACTTGGGACTATCCCAAGTATTGGTACTTGGGACATGTTGTGTATGAAATATAATCAAATAACCTTCCAAGCATAAAACTACCAAAAATCACCATCAATAAATAAATGAAGCTCAAAAATTACAGTAATAGCCAAGTCAAACTCAAAACAAGCAAAAATTAACATGAGCAGGCTGAATGCCGCCATGACTTCTCAAAACCAGAACATTATTTGCACTTTACTGAAAAACAAATAAATGTGGATTGTCTGTTGAATATACATATACTGATGTTTTTCCTTAAAGTTTTGATATTTTTTTATTTATTAAAGTAAAAATAGGAATATATTTTAAATAGATTTTGTTTTCAGTAAAATGCAAAGTATGATCTGGTTTTGAGAAGCATGGGCTATCTCAAATTTCTATTGGATGTATTTGAGGTAATGATGAGCAGGGGGGCTGGTTGCCCTCTGATCACTTTCAACAATTAAAAAGGGCAATATAACTTGCAATTTCCAATTGAATGAAGTTTTTACAGCAACTCCTTCTATTTGAAGGGCCCTGGTCTAGAAAAAGCAACAAAAAACAAGAGCTAAGAGCTCATATGGCACTTGTGACAAGATTGGAAGAGCCAAGAGATCATATGGCATGAGCTCTAGTAAAATTTTAAGAATCTATAGATTGCTTTAAAAGAAAAAATCAGAGGCTTGATGCTGGTTAGGATTAGAAATAAGACCTCTGAGTCACGAGGTCCTTCTAAATGTCAAAATCCATTAAGATCTGATCACCCACTTGTAAGTTAAAAATACCTCAATTTCTCTAATTTTTCCTCTCCCTTCAGCCCCCCATATGGTCCAATCAGGGGAAACGACTTTATAAAGTCAATTTGTGCAGCTCCCTGACACATCTACCAATTTTCATCATCCTAGCATGTCCAGAAGCACCAAACCCGTGAATGCAGTGAATCCCACCCCTTAACTCCCACAAAGAGAGCAGATCCAGTCTGTTTATGTCAATCACATATCTATGACATTTATAAGCATTTTTAAAGATTTCTGGTTCCCCCATCAAACTCCCTCCAATCTCAACAAATCTTGGATTTGAAATAAGAGCTCTGAGACATGAGTTCCTTCTAAATATCAAATTTCATTAAGATCTGGTCACCTGTACTTAAGTTAAAAATGCCTCAATTTTTCCAAATTGACAACCTGCAGCTCACCCAAAGAGAATGTTCCAATTATGTCAATCACGAATCTATAGCCTGTGCTTATTCTTCCCATCAAGTTTCATCCCAATCTCTCCACTCTAAGCGTTTTCCAAGATTTCTGGCTTGCAAGATTTCCAGTTTCCCCCGGCCAGCTCCCCCAAAGAGAGCGGATCCATTCCGATTATGTCAATCATGTATTTAGGACTTGTGCTCATTTTCCCCACCAACTTTCATCCCAATCCCTCCACTCTAAGCATTTTCCAAAATTTAAGGTTCCCCCCCCCCCAATGTCCCCGGATCAGGTCGGGATTTAAAATAATAGCTCTGAGACACAATTTCCTTCCAAACATCAAATTTCATTAAGATCAGATTACTCCTTCATAAGTTAAAATACCTCATTTTCCTAATTTTTCAGAATTAACCCTCCCCCCAACTCCCCCAAAGAGAGTGGATCCGTTCCGGTTATGTCAATCATGTATCTAGGACTTGTGATTATTTTTCCCACCAAGTTTCATCTTGATCCCTCAGCTCTAAGCGTTTTCCAAGATTTTACATTTCCTCGCCCCAACTCCCCCAAAGTCAACTGATCCAGTTGGGATTTAAAATAAAAGCTCTGAGACACGATATCCTTCCCAACATCAAATTTCATTAAGATCCAATTGCGTGTTTGTAAGTTCAAACAAAAGTAAAACAGTTCAAAATAGGGATGAAACCTTTTAATTGACAGTGAACAGATATAAAATTATTTAACTGGATATTTTGAACACACTACAGTATTCATCATCAGCAGTAAAATTCAGAGTTTTACTGCTGATGATCAACACTGTATATGTATTCAAAATATCCAGTTAAATAATTTTATATCTGTTCACTGTCAATTAAAAGGTTTCATCCCTATTTTGTACTGTTTTACTTTTGTCATGGAAAGGCAGCGTGGTCTTCAAAGTTATCTACGTTAAGTTCAAAACACCTCCTTTTTTCTAATTTTTCTGATTTAACTGTCCCCCCACTCCCCCCCCAGACGGTCGAATTGGGGAAACAACAATTTCTAATTTAATCTGGTCTGGTTCCTGATACGCCTGCCGAATTTCATTGTCCTAGCTTATCTGGAAGTGCCTAAAGTAGCAAAATCACGACAGACAGACAGACAGATTGACAGAATTTGCGATTGCTATATGTCACTTGGTTAATACCAAGTGCCATAACAATACATTGTTTCCATGTTGCTCTTTTATTAGTCAGTGCTCCCTATGACCTTTAGACTATTTTTTGATCAAGTAGCTATCTTAAAAATGTCTATCAGGTGTATTTCGGGAAAATACGACATGTATGGGTGGGTAGCTCCCCTCCAATCACTGTGACTCTTAAAACAGACAATAGAATTTTGATTATCAATGCAATGCAACCCTTATGAGGTTTATGCAACCACCCTTTCTATAAAAACTATATTTCCCCAGGGCATAATTTACAGTCCTTGCCCTTAGGGCTAAAGGGGGGCTGTCTTCTTAAAAAACATTATTTCCTGATTTTTCAACTGTGTTGAACCAAATAAGCATCTCGAAATTTTGAATGGATGTCTTTGGGGAAATAATGGGTGTGGGGGGTCTGTTGTCTTCCAATCACTTTCCAACTATTAAAAAAGACACTAGCCATTTCAATTTTCAATTGAATGAGCCCTTTTCATAGTTCCTGCAGAAACTCTTTCTATACAAGGTGCCCTGGTCTTAAAAAATATATATATATTGTGCCCATATTGGTTTTAGCTTTGGCAGTGCTATTGTGCTGCCTATGATAATCACTTATCAGTTGAAGCAATTTAGGTGGCAAAGGAAAACCATGTGATCATGTTAACCTTGCCTCCACATACATCACACAAACTGCAACAGCTTGATCTTGGGTCTTCAACTCTGAAACCCCATAATAACAAAGCTATTTCTATATCTGAATGAAATCCCCCAGTTTCTTTGTGTTACTTATCCCCTTTCATTTACCCCATTGAAGATCACTGTAAGTTTTCTAGACACAGGTATTTACCTATTTAATGACAGCATATTGCCATCAGTTCTAGCTGGCCAACCATTGGCTGAGCCTGCATCAGAGCCAAGAGATAAAGACTTGACTTTCACAAATGCAGAAGGAGAGGGAGGTATAGCCTCTTAACAAACACAAGTCAAATGCACTTCAATCCAAACAGTTTCGCCTGTTATGATAAGGCAATATCCAAAAGTTAGTCCAAGAAACACCACATAAAGAAGTCCTGCAAAAAGATTCTGCAGAATATTGACAGATACTCCATAAAAAAAACAATACTGAAGAGCAGGATATGCTTCAAAAAGCTAAGAAAGCAAAAGAGGCTCTCACAAAACCTTGTTTAACATCTAAATTCAAATGAAATTACTCTTTATTGAAAGTGACAGTAGTCCAGAAGAGGTTACAGTCTTGGAATATGTTTGAGGAAGCAATGACACAGATCCAAAGGAAGACTTTCAGTTTAGAGGAGCCCTCTATTTTCTGCTTCAAATGTTGGCAACTTTTTTTTCGTTCTTGAAAAAGGAAAATGCCACAGTGTTGGTGAAATCATTTGGAAACTTGCTGAAGAACAAGAAGTAGAATTTTGGTTATTCAAAAGAATTGGTTATTCAGGAAATGAGCAACAGCAACGCTTAAAGAAATTTATAATAAAAGTTCTTGTGATATTTACCCAGATTTATCAGCAGTCAGTTGAACCAATCTTATACCAAACCATCTTCTAGACAACACTATAGTGTTTTTTTGTGGATGGTGAAGTCCTCCCTTTGAAAGAGTGGCAGACAGTCTGGTTTTATATTATCAATTTTTCCCTTCTTTTTTTTTGATTGTATTAAAGCTTATTCCAATAGGCAATGCATAGAACACCACCTAAAAAAATCCCCCCTGACCCTACCCCAAGTACCACTGAAAACATTCAACCCCTTGGCTGGTCAAGTCAACTTTCTCAAAGCTCACATGAGGGGTCATTGAATAATACAATGGTGGAAGTCGGGGCGTATGTCACAATACAGGATGAGACTGAAAATGAATTTCAAGAGGTCCTATCAAGAAACTCAAAAAAAAGGAAAAAGATTTCACCAATCAAAAATAATACCCCTTCCCATAATCCAACATTCCCCTCACAAAACCTTGGAATTTACTTAAAAATCACTCCAGATACCCCCTTTGAGATAAAAAAAGGTAGCTCTTTTGAGGGTTGCAATCTTTAAAATGTTAAAATCAATGTTTTCATTAAACATTAACCGTGATGGATCTCTGCTAATAGCCCTTCAAGATTCTAAATCAGCAGACATATTACAGAATTCAAAATCTCTTCTTAACATACCAATAAAATCTGTTCTCTGGTCCCCAAACCAAAACCCAACTAAAATAGTAGTGTATAACATCCCTCCAGAAATTCCTATTCAGGATCTAAAAGAAGGACTCTCTGACAGAACCGGTAACCCAATCCCAGTAGCTGATGTAACCCAATTGGGTAAACCAGATGCCAATGGCCAAAAGTTAAGCAAGTCTTTCTTATTCACACTAAGAGAAGAAAATAATAACCTGGATCAGATATTCCTATTTGGACAAAGGAAACCCCACAAGCCCTACAAGCCAAAACCTATCCAATGCCAAAAATGTCTAAGACTAGGACACACAAAAAACACATGCAGTGAAACATTATATGAATGCAATTCTTGTAAAAACTCCCACCCCACTGGAATGATAAATTGTAAAAACAATCAGCCAAAATGTATCAACTGCAATGGTCCCCACGATTCTACTAATAAAACTTTATGCCCTGTATATAAAAAACGAGCACTAACACTCCAAATAGCAACAGAAAAAAACATACCTTACCCTTTTGCAGCAATGGAAGCAAATGCAGCTCAATCACACCTGACCAAAAACTTTATGAAACCACCCAACCCTCTCACCCACAGACCAACCATTCTACCAAAAGCATCAAGCACCCCCAATAAGACTCCTTCCTCAAAGCAACCAAGCTCACATTCCTATAAGAGAGGTTCACCCTGGACAAACCTTCCAGCCTCTACAAGTAATGATAGAATATCAGAATGGCCACCTCTCCCGAGTAGAAATGAATCAGAAGTATTAACGGGTATTAATAAAATTATCAACAAAAAGCCAGATGAATATCCAAATGAATTAACACCTAACATGTGCCTATTTATACTAAATTCTAATGCAGTACAGTCAATGAACCTAAAACAACCACAAAAAGCAAAAATAATAAGCGAATTGGCAAAGTTGTACCTACCCAATCACATGCATATCCAAGCAAAAAAAGATCTTGCTCTGCTCCTAGCAAAGCTAAAGATTGATACACAGCAAAATGAAAATTAAAACAACAAAGCAGCATATTTCAATACTTCAGTGGAATGTAAGATCACTTTCAGAAAATAAGTTAAATGAACTTTTATCTTTTATGAATAAAAATTCCATTGATGTTGCTTGCCTTCAAGAAACCCATTTGACTAATAACCAACAAACAAAGTTTCCAGGATATACTATCCTGAGAAAGGATAGGTCTTCTCAGAGAAAAGGAGGTGGCGTAGCTATAATTTTAAATAATAATATTAAATTCTGCGGTATTAATTTCCCAGATTTTTCAAATGATGTTGATGTTATTGGCATCAATGTTTGGATAAATAATACAAAAACATACATATTAAGTCTTTATAACCCCAATGGCCAGACTACAGATGCCATGGATTTTTTCACTTATATTACTAATTCTAATATGCTAAAAAACATAATCATCTGCGGGGATTTTAATGCCCACAGTCTTCTGTGGGGGGATAAGCCAGCAAATAAAGCTGGTAAGCTCATTGAAAGATTGATTTCAAATAATGCCGATTTAGCAATTGCTACCCCTCCTAATCTAAATACATATTTTAACCTCAAAAGTGGTAAATTTTCAACTATTGACCTACAAATTGTTTCAATAAATATACTAAATAAAATTTATATTAAGAAAATTGAAAATCTATGCACTGACCATTTTGCAATAGTATCCTCTTTAAATGAACCAGCCAACATTCTCCCACATATCCCTAAATATGTCAACACCAAAGCAAATTGGACCATGTTTAGAAATAAACTTAATGAAGAAGTCCTAAGTTTAACCCAGAAATCTCATACCTCAGTTGTAACTGCTGACACGTGTGCTGAAGCTATGACATCAACATTAACAAATGCAGCTAATCAAGCTATCCCCAGAACTTCACCTAGGAAAACCATCCCTAAACACACCCCTAAAGCATGGTGGACAAAAGATTGCCAAATTATGTGGAGAATAAAAAATGCAACTAGGAGAGCATACCTAAGAAAACCATCCCCTGACACATATTTAAGTAAATTACAAGCAGAGGCTAACCTCAAGAGAACAATAACTAATCCCAAATATAATTATTGGAATAATTTTGCAAATAATCTTTCCAGAGAAACATCTGAGCCAAGAATACATAGACTTATAAGCAAAATCTGTGGGAAAAAAACATCCTCCAACCCTCTTATGTATGAACTAATACATGAGAATTCCCACTATGATAACGACACTGATAAGGCAAAATTATTTGCCTCCCTTTTCTCAAAAAAGCTAACATCAAAAAACCAAAATATCACCACACAAATCATGACAAATCCTATTTACCAGCCCCGACCAGGTTCAGAATATATAAACCATCCCTTCTCGATACATGAATTGAATAATGCAATTCAGCATATCAAGGCCAATGCTACAAGTAGCTATGATAATATACACCCTATATGGATAAAGAATCTTTCCCCTTTGTACAAACAGGAGCTCCTAAATTGCTATAACCATGCATGGGCTACATCCACATTCCCTAATATCTGGAAATGTTCATCTCTCATACCAATTTTAAAGAAAAATAAACCTAAACATGACCCTCAGTCATATAGACCCATAATGATTACCCCAGTGCTGGGAAAATTAATGGAGAAAATGATTTACCATCGGCTGCTTTGGTTTGTTGAGAAGAATAATCTGATACCTCATACTCAAACTGGCTTCAGGAAACACCACTCATCAACAGATGCTTTCATAGTGTTAACAAATGCAATAAATGAATCCCTATCAAAAAATAATGTCTTAACTGCTGCATTCCTTGATTTTGAAGGAGCTTATGATAATGTTGACCACCAGATTCTATTAGTTAAACTTACAAACCTTGGACTACCCCCCAAACTTGTATCCTTCATAAAATCCTTTATAGAAAACCGAAGTTTCATTGTTTGTGTAGGTTCAGCCTCTTCACCCAAAACTTCAATAACCAAAGGCCTTCCACAGGGTGCAGTCCTGAGCTGCCTCCTATTTTCACTTTTTCTGTGGGACATGAACCTCCCACATACCAATCTACAGTACGCTGACGATCTGGTATTATGGGCAACTGGCAATACCTTCGAGATTACGCATTCAAAGTTGCAAAATGCACTTTTCCAATTTGAAAAGTTCTCCCAAAAGTCCATTTTACCTACTGCACCCACAAAGTCAAAAATTATCCAATTCCACCATAAGCGAAATCATTATGATGCTAGGCTAACATTAAATGGAATACTTATCCCAGAGGACAATCAAATTAATTACCTAGGGCTTATACTTGACCAAAAACTAAATTTCCACCTCCACATCACAAATACAATAAAAAAGTGCTACAGAAAAACAAGAATAATTAAAAGGCTACTAGCCACACCTTGGGGCTGTAATGAGAAAACACTAATCCAATTTTATAAATCATATATAAGACCCCATATTGATTATGGCCTCATAGTGTATGGTGCTTGTGCTAAGACCCACATGCAAAAAATCGAAACGACACAAAATGATATAATTCGTCTTATATTTGGTCTTAGGAAACCAACAAAAACTAAGTTTCTGCTTACTGAGAGTGGACTATCACCAATAAATGAAAGAAGAAGATCTCTACTAATTAAGTACCTTGCAAAAATTGAAGCCAATGATTCTCATACCCTGCATAACTGGTTAAGAAATCCATCTATGTTTAGAGGCGTTGCAAATGAATATGCAAATATCCAGAAGAAGTTCCCAGTGCCAGTAAAATCTATTGCACCCACATTCCCCCAAACCCCCCCTTGGAGTTGGTCAACCCCCATAATAAAGACTGACTTCTCAAAGTGGACCAAAGAACTTACCCCCATTTCTTTTATTCAGAAAAAATTTGCCGAACTAAATAATGTTGCTTATAAAAACTATTTCCAAATTTTTGTAGATGGGTCCAAAATGAATGAGAAAGTGGCAAGCGGAGCTTTCTTCCCAACCCATAATATCGCTTTAGGAGAGAGATTACAAGATAATTCATCTGTAATGTCTGCCGAGCTAAACGCCATAATCATGGCACTAGATTTCCTCATGGTTAATGAATATATGAAAGTTAATATTAATAATATTATAATATATTCTGATTCTTTGTCAAGCCTAGAGCTTCTTTCGTCAGCTTCTCAAAATAAGATGGATATTGACACATTTCTTTGTCTTAGGATTATTGATATTTTTGCTTCAAAAGGTATTTTAACTCATATACAGTATATTCCAAGCCACTCAGGTATAATAGGTAACCATAAGGCAGATGAAATAGCCAAAAATGCTTTAAATATTGACCAGCCAAGTGGGAGACCAATCCCCATTAGAGATATTTACCGCTGGAGATTTACAGAGGTACTGATAATTAATAAGAATCCTACCCCATCACCTTTCCCAAGTAAGCACCTTTCCAAGATTTATCATAGGATTCGGTCAGGTTCAAATGGGCTAAATTTTCAGGCATTTTCATATCAGATTCCTAATTCAAGTGGCGAAGTTCCCTCGTCCCCCCTTTGCAGGTCATGTAATCTTAAGAATGAAACAATAGATCACTGCCTATTTGAATGTAATATGCTGACGTCTGCACAGTATACCCTGCGACGTAAAATGGTAGAATGCTTCAAACACCACAAAATTCCACTAACAGCCAAGAGTCTTGCTGACCATACTCTCCCGCAGAGCACAGAGATCAATATATACTCTCTTATAATTCAACTGCTGGTATCAAAAGATATACTTCAAGAAATCTGAGCAGATACAAATCATACAAGACAAACCAGCTCCATAGCTCTGTCGATCTCACAGAGTGAGCCAAAAGGAAAAGGGCTAAATAGTATCAACTGAAAAGCCCGTCTGCTGAATAAGAAGAAGAAGAAGAATTGCTCAATTCTTGAGTTTGTCCCCTCTAATGTTTCTCACTGTAACAGTTTTACTGATATCACAACTCTATTGTCAAATCCTGAGTCTTGAGGACAGACTATAAGACAAGCAGGACGCTTCATATTTCCTCTTGATCTGCTAGATTTTGATATGCTGCAAGCACATGAACAGTGCTTTTTTCAATCCTTGTTTTACTTATTTGTACTTCTTTCTTTCTGTTTTTATAGTTCTACTTTATTATTTCTATAAAATAGCTGAGTTGTGTATCAAGAAGACATATTGGGTTCTGTCCCAACCATGGTTACCACTTATGTATAACATAAGCACTATATAACAATGGTAATTAATCAAGCACTAAACTCTGCATCTCCTCTCTTTTGTTAGCATTTGCCTCACAGATCCAAGGGAACAACAGGCTTAACCATTTGGCCAGAGCAGGTGGTGTATCTGGTGGCACTTGACATCCATGTAGAGGGGCTTTGTGGATATTTGGCAATGGGAGATGTTAATACATGTTCTATAGGTGGGAGCACCAAAGGTATCTGAGGTGAAGGTGGTGCTACAGATAGTAACTTGTTCTCTTGAGCTCTAACTGATGGACTTTTGGAGGTTGTCCTTGGTGAGAAATGGCAAGTGTCATCTGTTGCAGTTATTATTAAGTTCATTTGGGGCCTGATGTATCATCAGTTCCTTTGGTATGTTGAGCCATTTTAAGTTTTCACCAGGTATGAGCAAGGGGTATCTTCAAAGGTTTTGGTTATCAATGCTTTTTCCCATTTCTTCTTTTCACTAAGTTTGACCTACCGTCCTACACTGGTTGCCATGCCTTTAGGGTAGTCATTGATTTAGCTGTTCTGTCATGGTATGATTTCTGAATGTTTTGTTTTTTGTTTGTTATCTTTGAATGACAAATAAGGGACAATTTTTAGTTCAAGCTGTGATGAAATCAGTGGTAGCATTGAACAGAGCTGACAACTCATCGGTAATTCTGCAGGTGAATGCTGTCCATCATCAATTTGTGTATTTCAATATTCAAGAATGGCTAAGTATGGGTCTGAGTTGTTTTCTAGTGCCTTTGACATGAGTTTTATTGAAATTTTGACTTCCTTTTTCGACGAGTCTGTTACCTTGGGGGTATTTCGGGCTGCTCGTTTTGTGACTAATGTCCCACAGTTTGCTAAAATCATTGAATTCTGATGACATGAAATTAGGGTATTATCAGATGTGAGTCTTTTTAACTGGCTTTTCACTTTTGTAATGATGGCTGATGATGTTAATGATTCTAGTTTATCAGGCTCAAATAATCAACTATAGTACTTAATTGTGATGATGTAGTGGCAATTCTGCCGATCAAAGATATCAACAGCCACATGTTCCCAAGGCAACTTTGGAATTTTGGAGCATAAAAGCAGCTCTTGTTGCTGATTGTCATAATATACGTTGCAATTGTCACACCTGGATATGAGGGAAGTGACGTCTTTCATGATACCAGGCCAGAAGATGGCAGTCGTAACACACTACTTGGTTTTGGCTATACCCAGATGCAATACATGCAGTTTGTGCAGAATATCAGGCTGCATGGATTGGGGAATTACAATTCTAGTCCCTTTCAGAATTATGCTTTGGTTGATGACTAGTTTGTTTCTGTGGTTCCAGAAAGTCAAGCAGCTGGAGTTATATTGTTATGAAGAAAGAGGCCATCCATCCAGAATATTTTGGCATAATTTTCTGAATTCATACAAGGTTGCTTGCCTGATTTCTTCCATCTTGTTGTTGGATATTGTTAAGTTTTTGAAAAGTTAGTGGACAAAACTTCTGCTTGTTGTTCACTTTCAATGTCCATGTCTGATGTGTGCAACCTTGACAGTGCATCAGCCACATGTATTTCAGATCCAGGTCCATATACAAATTTCAAACTACATGGTTGGATTGATAGCATCATGCATTGAAGTTTTGGTGGTGCTTTTGATATTGGCTTGACCATGATTCTTTCTAATGGCTTGTGGTCTGTTGTCACTGTTACAGTTTGACTGTATATGTACTGATGAAAATGCTTGCATCCAAATACAGCTGCGAGAAGTCCCTTCTCTATCTGTGAATATTGCTGCTTGGTTTCACTGAGTTAATGTGAGCCAAAGGCGACAACGTTTTTGTTAACTGATAGTACTGCATCCAAACCATGCTTTGATGCATCTACCTTGACCTCTGTGTCATAGGGTTTTGGGACAAAGTATGCTAAATTTTTGCACAAGGCTGATTTTATCTTATCAAATGCCTATTCATAAGCTGGTTGTCATTCATATTGATCAGTGCATGCTAACTTTTTCAGGCTTTTGTTAAGTAATGACAAGTTTGGTATGTACCTAAACAGGTAGTTTAATATGCCTAAAAGTGTTTGCACTTGGTCATTGTTTTTAGGGGGTGGCATTTCAGAAATGGCCCGAATTTTCTCAGGGTCGGATTTAATTCCTTCTGAGGTTAGGAGATGTCCAAAGTATCGGATACTCTCTGTGCCAAATATACATTTATCTGAATTGAACTTCACGTTTTTCTTGCTAGCACAATCAAGAACCGCCTAGAGTCTTTCAGTGTGTTTTTTTCATCAGTGCTGCATATGACAATGTCATCGATTATCAACCCCAGATCAAGGTTTTTGAAAGCCTCCTCCATTTTCCTTTGGAAATTATTTTGAGCTGAGTTGAGGCCAAAGGGGTACCTTTTGAATTGGTAACAACCACAGATGTTGTTGAAAGTTGTCAGATGAGATGATTCATTGTCAAGCATCATGAACCAGAATCCACTGGTGGTGTTAAGTTTGGGGAAGACTTTAGCACCAGCACACCTTTGGGTGATGCTCTTAAACATTGGCATAGGGTAATGCAACCTTTTTAAATTCTTGTTGAAATCAACTGGGCCTAGACATATCTGTAAGTTCCCATTTGCTTTCTCTGCTATCACAATTGAATTGACCCAGTCTGTAGGCTTTGTAACTTTCTCAGTGACCTTTAACTGCTCTAGGCGATCAAGTCTAGCCTTTAGTTTCTTCTCTAACACAAATGGTCCGTGTTTTGGTGGCTGAAGGGTGGGGATAGCTCCTTCCTTTAATGTTAACTTACAAATACTAGGCAGCTGTCCAATATCTTCCAAAACATTCACATAGTTGTCTATCGTGATTTTGATTTGATCAGGGGTCTGTTGCAAAGATTGGATCTCAAATATAAATTTGACAGGACCTAGGTCAACTGTTTTGTCTACTGATGATTGGGACTTTTTGAGTATCAACAACAAAGAATCTATGTTTTTGTCCAGGTCTATCTTTGTACTATACTTCAGCTTCACACACCTCACATACATTTAACTTTCCATTGGTATAGCTTGTCAGGATACTATTGGTCTTGTTTAGAATTGGACAGGGATATAGCCTCTCATATTCCATCAGTAGAAGTATATTTGCCTCTACTCCTGTATCAATCTTAAAGTTTTATAACTTTTTTGTTTGCTGAGGTACAACTCAATGCTATGGTTATCAGATTGATTAGTTGAATGAATTGAATCGATATAGAACTCACTTCTGAAGCTAGATGAAAAGTCTGATGCTTGGCCTGAAAAGGTGCTTTTCAGGTTTGGCCTTGTTTGGCCTGAAAACCAGTTTGTTTTACCAAACATCTGAAAAGATGCTTGGCTTGTTTGGCCTGAAAACCAGAGCTTGATCGTGGTTTTCAGTAGGGCTGGATATAAATAGGGCTCTTGTATATAAGAGCCCTACATATTGTAGTGTTTTAAGCATTAAAACTATTAATGAAGTTTTCAATTTAGAAGTTCAACCAAAGTTTTCACGTAACAGTTTTTGGCTTGGAAAATTTTATATCAGGATACAGCTAGTAACCATAACAGCTAATAGAATAAGTTAATAAACAACTGTATTTTGCCTTTTTACTGCAAAAGCTTATTATAACATAAATTCCAACACTGCACTTTATATACAGTTACATCAAAAAGACTGAATTGAATTTTCGCACCCACTTTTTTAAAATAATTATTCAGATTTCTCATGCCTTTGACTGTTGAAGGAGTTGAGCCTATGCTTTCAGCTGTATTAATATAAATTATGATTTCCAGTGGTTAAAGTCATTATTAGTCGTTAAATAGAATAGATTTTATATTTTTAGGGACTATTGCCTACACCATCCTTACTAAAATATGATTGCCATATCCAAGTGTTGATGATACTATTACACTTCTCATAATTTGCATCAACTATATTCCAAAATCTTTCATGGACCTACCTCAAATTCCAAAAATGGCTGAACTCATCACGGTTTCTGAGGATTTTTTCATCAAGAATGGTAAGTTGTGCAGTTTAATTTTCTACTACAGAATAAAAGGAAGGCTAGTTTGCTCTAAAAAATAATTTTCACTTTTTTTTCTCCTTGGTCTTAAAGTGGTCCTAAGAAAAAATGTAACTGCATATGTGCTTGTATCCCAACATCAAAAGCTGAAGGGTGATAAAAAGGACTTCTTTGTGACACAAACACTTTTAAACTTAGTTTATTATCCTTAATTTTCAAGTTTTGTGACTGTGAGACAAGTTATCATTTTTTAGAAGAATTTTATGTCACTCTGTTTTTTTGTGTGCAGATATGACAAACGAAATATTACCCGCAAAGTAGAAGTAGTTATGGGGCTTCAGATGGGAATATCTAGTTATAAAGAGAGGTATAAAGTTAGTTGAATTTAGCCGCTTAACGTTGCAAGACTACATTTTGTACTTTACATTTTGGAAACTAATGCAGAATTCCCAAATTGATTGGTATTTTTTACTTTTAATTTTGTCTTTTTATTTCATTTTAAAGCTGTAAAATGTTTATCTTTTAGCTATATTTTCACATCAAATGAATTTGGTTGAATATTTCAGCTTTTCTTTTTATTTATAAAAGACGATTATAAAAGCGATTAAAAAAACTGCATATACATCTGATTTCATATATATATATATATATATATATATATATATATATATATATATATATATATATATATATATATATATATATATATATATATATATATATATATATATATATAAATATTTGCATTTTTTATTTTTGTATATTTACATTTTTACACATAGCTAAAAAAAGCAGTTGGATTTTTTTATTATTCTTTATTGTTGAATATTTTTGCATGTCCATTTAATCAAATTTTTTTTTTAGAAGTTGAAGACGCTTTACGAGGTGACAGTAAGAAGCCCTTTCAAAGTCCAAACCATTTTTTCTCACCAAAATGTGAAATTGTTTACATCTTGCAGTTTACATAAAATATTTATATTTTTCACATAGCTAAAAAAAACAGTTGGATTTGTTTTATTATGCTTTATTGCTGAATATTTTTGTGTGTCCGTTTAATTTTTTTTAATTTTTTTCCTTTTTTTAGAGGTTGAAGACGCTTTACCAGGTGACAGTAAGAAGCCCATTCAAAGTCCAA
Source organism: Artemia franciscana (assembly GCF_032884065.1). NCBI lineage: Eukaryota > Metazoa > Arthropoda > Branchiopoda > Anostraca > Artemiidae > Artemia > Artemia franciscana. Next base: position 9,622,854 of record NC_088880.1, on the reverse strand, counting down.
ACCATTTTTTGTCCCCAAAATGTGAAAGTGTTCCTTTCCTTAATTTACCGAGAATTTCAGAACCTTGCAAATTTGAATACGACACCCAAAAATCGGAACCCAAACCCTCTGTCCTTGAAGGTATTTTTCAAATATTTGGTTTTTGTGTAATGAAATGTATTGAATGATATAGTGTTGGACGAAAATAGGACAAAGGGGCTTTGTCTTAAGATGGAGCTTTTGCTTTATCTTATTCTAAGGTGCAGGTGTTGGCCAAACCGTTTTTGTGGTCTTGCATGAACATATTCAAATTTTCACTTGAAAATGGTTTGGCAAATATAGTTTTTCCAAACGCTTGGTAATTAGCCTTAAAACTATATCTCTATGTAGATTTTACAATCTTTATTTATTGTGCATGTATTTATTTATTGTGTATATATATATGTGTATATAAATCTCCCCTGCTAAAAATATCTGTAAGTTTCCCAATAACAAATAATATCTGTAAGCAGTGTTTAGATGGTCTTTTAAACTTCTGCTATGATTTTTCTGATTGTTTTTATGGCACTTGGTATTAACCAAGTGACATATAGCAATCGCAAATTCTGTTGGTCTGTCGGTCCCTGTTTTGCTACTTTAGGCACTTCCAGGTAAGCTAGGACGATGAACTTTGGCAGGCGTATCAGGGACCGGACCAGACCGTTTTCCCGATTTGACCATCTGGGGAGGAATGGGGGGCCCGTTAATTCGGAAAAAATAGAAAAATTGAAGTATTTTTAACTTATGAATGGTTTATCAGATCTTAATGAAAGTTGATGTTTGGAAGGATATCGTGTCTCAGAGCTGCTATTTCAAATCCCTACCGGATCTGGTGACATTGGGGGGGGGGGGAATTGGGAGGGGGAAACCTAAAATCTTGGGAAACACTTAGAGTGGAGGGATCGGGATGAAACTTGGTGCGAAAAATAAGCACAAGTCCTAGATAGATGATTGACATAACCGAAACGGATCTGGTCTCTTTGGGGTAGTTAGGGGGGGGGGGGTTAATTCTGAAAAATTAGAAAAAATGAGATATTTTTAACTTACGAACGGGTGATCGGATCTCAACGAAATTTGATATTTAGAAGGGTATCGTGTCTCAAAGCTTGTATTTCAAATCCCGAACAGATTTGGTGACATGGGGGGGGGAGTTGGGAGGGGGAAACCTAAAACTTGGAAAACACTTAGAGTGGAGGGATCGGGATGAAACTTGGTGGGAAAAATAAGCACAAGTCCTAGATACGTGATCGACATAACCGGAACGGATCCGTTCTCTTTGGGGTTGTTGGGGGGGGGGGGGGTTAATTCTGAAAAATTAGAAAAAATGAGGTATTTTGAACTTACGAACGGGTGATCGAATCTCAATGAAATTTGATATTTAGAAGGATATCGTGTCCCAGAACTCTTATTTTAAATCCCGACCGGATCTGTTGACATTGGGGGTGGGAGGGGAAACCTAAAACTTGGAAAACACTTAAAGTAGAGGGATCGGGATGAAACTTGGTGGGAAAAATAAGCACAAGTCCTAGATACATGATTGACATAACCGGAACGGATCCGCTCTCTTTGGGGTAGTTGGGGGGGGGGGTAATACTGAAAAATTAGAAAAAAGAGGTATTTTTAATTTACGAACGGGTGATCCGATCTCAATGAAATTTGATATTTAGAAGGATATCGTGTCTCAAAGCTCTTATTTTAAGTCCCGACTGGATCTGGTGACATTGGGGGGAGTTTGGGTGGGGGAACCTAAAATCATGGAAAACACTTAGATTGGAGGGATTGGGTTGAAACTTGGGGAGAGGGGAATTAGCAGAAGTCTTAGATACGTGATTTACATAATTGAAACGGATCCGCTCTATTGGGGGGGGGGGGGGGTAATTCTGAAAAATTAGAAAAAATGATGTATTTTGAACATACAAAGGAGTGATCAGATCTTCATGAAACTTCATATTTAGAAGGACCTGATTTCCAAGATCTCTTACTTTGAATCTCAGCCGGATCCAGCGTAATTGGGGGGGGGGCAGTTGGGGGGAACCGGAAATCTTAGAAAATACTTAAAGCGGTGAGATCAGGATGAAACTGGATGGGAAGAATAAAAATCTGTCTAAGACACGTGACTGACATAACCGGACCTTTGGTGGAGTTTGGGGGGGGGATAATTTTTAAAATTGAGGTATTTGTAACTTACGAAAGGGTGACCAGATCTTAATGAAATTTGATATTTAGAAGGATCTTGTGCTTTAAAGCTCTAATTTTAAATTCCGACCAGATCCTGTGACATTGGGGGGAGTTGGAGGGGGAAACCGGAATTCTTGGAAAACGTGAAAATTGGGGTATTTTTATCTTACGAATATGGGATCGGATCTTAATGAAATTTGATATTTAAAAGGAATTCATGTCTCAGAGCTCTTATTTCAAATCCCGACCAGATCTTTTGACATTGGGGGGGAGTCGGAGGGGGAAATCTTGGAAAACACTAGAGTGGAGGAATCGGGATGAAGCTTGGTGGATAGCATAAGCAAATATCCTTGATACGTGATTGACGGATCCGTACTGGATTTGCTCTCTTTGGGGGAGTTAGAGGGAGGGGTTCAGTGATTTTGCGAATTTGGTGCTTCTGGACGTGCTAGGACGATGAAAATTGGTAGGTGTGTCAGGGAGCTGCACAAATTGACTTGATAAATTTCTTTTTCCCAGATTCGACCATCCGGGGGGCTAAAGGGAGAGGAAAAATTAGAAAAAATTAGGTATTTATAACATACGAGTGGGTGATCGGATCTCAATGAATTTTGATATTTAGAAGGACATCGTGACTCAGAGATCTTATTTTAAATCGTGACTGGCACTTAGCCTCTTATTTTCCTTTTAAATCAATCTATTGATTCATAGAATTTTGCTAGAGCTCATACCATATGATATCTTGGCTCTTAGCTCTTCTTGCCCTCGTCACAAGTGCCATATGAGCTCTTAGCTCTTGTGTAGTTAAGGAGGGAGGGAGATACGTTAAAAGGTGCACTTTAATATCAAAACCTCCCAGCTCTCATTGAGCCTTCAGATAAAATAAATAAAAAAAAACGAGTTTATTCGACTTAAGGTTAAGGTGTTTTTGTTGATTGAAATATGTCCGATAAAATTTTATTGGAGAAAAATGAGACAAAAAGGCTTAATCACGAAAAGGAGCTATTGCTTTATTCCAATGTGCAGGTTTTTGCAGGTAGATTGCAATGTACCTGCAATGTGCAGGTAGATTTTGGCAAATAGTGTTTTTCTAAACGCATAAAAAAAAGGAAGACAGAAGGAGAAAAGTAAGACTGTTTTCCTACATTAGTAATTAAAATAGATCAGTACTTGAATGAGGCCTTAACCCTACTCATCCATAGAACTACATAGGTCAAACAGCATAGCCATACACAATCAACCATAAAGAATAATCCTTGGACAGGCAGTCGTGTCGTAAGTAAGTATAAGTCGTCATGTACCAAATATTAAAAACAGTAAAAAAAAAGTAAAAACAGTAAAACAGTAAAAACAGTATATATATATATATATATATATATATATATATATATATATATATATATATATATATATATATATATATATATATATATATATATATTTATGTAATTTAGGGCATCTGTTTGGCAATGCAGGGGAATGGTAAGGTTTTTTTTGAAATGTTTGAAAGGTGCTTTGTGTTCTATGGACTTAGTATTACTACTAGAGCCCGCATTTAATGTTACTATTTTTAAAAACAAACTTTCTGCAAAATAAGTTTTATAAAGAGGAGTAAAGAACATTATGAAATCGAAACTGAGCAAAAATAAAATAATGTACCATACATGCAACTACCACAAAGTCAGAATGAATAGATGAATGAAACTCAAAACTAACAGAAATAAAGAAATCAGTATCAATAAATATGTGAAACCCAAATGGACAGAAATTGACTTTAATAAATGAGTCAACCTCAAAACGAGCAGAAATTGACCTGACTAGGGCTATCCCTTTTCTGAGGCAGAACATAACCTGTGCTTTACTGAAAAATATTTTCACTTTTCTAACTTCAATAAAAAAAAATTATTAAGACTTAATGAATAAATATCAGTATATGTATGTTAAATTGACTATGAATATTACTTTGTATTTTTTTAGTTAAGTTCATATTATGTTCTGGCCTTTTAAAGGCATAGGGGTTGTGAGCCCTATTCATGTTAATTTCTACTCGTTTCGAGTTTTATTCGGCTATTTATTGTAATTTCTATTGGTTTTGGGTTTCATTTGCTTATTGATAATTATTGATTTATGGTAGTTTTACACAAGGTTTATTATTTTATTTAGCTCTTTTTTGTCTTAATGAAGTTCTCTATTTTCTTTGAGAAACTTATTTTGTCGAAAAAGTTTATAAACTTAATTTATGTTTGTTTTATATTAACATAGTCTTTTGAGGGAAAAAGAAAGCAATAGTTTGAATTTTTTCAGGTCTTTCTTTAAGAATTTGTAGTTTTGCGTGCTATTTGTGTGCTGGGGAAACTCTTTTATTGACACAAATTGAATTACTATTTAACTAATAGTTTTATACCTCCTCTAGTTGACTTAACAAATAAAACTTGATACAACTCCCAGAAAAACTATCTATGCTCTATGACTGCCTTGATACACTTACTCTCTTTTGATTTAGTTAAATTTTAAGAGCAGAAGTAGTAATAAAAGTAGCCACAAAAGTTTTAAATTAATACCCTCAATCGTTCTTGGTATACTGCTGAGATGTCTCATTGACAACCAGCATACACTGTATGTTTTAATTGTATTCAAAGCGGCTTTTAGTGTTTAAGCATAATGGACAAATTCCACAACCGTGGGGGTTGACCTACCCAATAACCTTAGAGATATAGTTACTGGAATGTTCAGCTATGCTTAACAAAATGGCTGTCTCAAAGTTTTATTGGAAGTGTTTGGAAAATTTTATGCTAAAGAGGTCTGATTGCCCTCCAATCACTTGACTCTTAAAAAGGACACTAGAACTTCTATTTTCGAATCGTACTAGCCTCTTTAAAATTTCAATGATATTAGTAACTATGATAGAGCACTGCTACCGGTGATATTGCTTTTCTTGATTACATTTCTATGTAATGGGTAGAATGGCCAGGTAATTAATGAACTTCAATGCCCATACTACAACCAAGTTTTCTGAAACGTTTAAGAGTCTCGTTCACCTCGTTCAATCAAAGCAGGTGACAGCACAAGAACTTCCAAAGCAGGAAGATCAATCAAAAGATAATTCCCTTGAACTAATTTTCAGTATCTGCAACCAGCTAGGCTAGAACATTTTTTAAGACTGCTCTTTCTTAAAATTTTATTAGAAAATTCCACTCCAATCAGTCAAGAAGACAAAATTTTTATTTCATGATGATGTATTTCTCATTAAAACTGGATATCTCTATCCGAATATCCCAAACTGAAAGAAATTAAATGGGTTTTCTTTGACATTTGGGAAATTTGGTGTTGGCCATTAATTTTTTCTTGTTTATTCAAATCTATGATTCAAGTTCTACGAGTGAAATCAAGACTGCCAACTTAAGTCTAAACAATTTGGCCACAACAGCTAAAAATATTTATAATGAACAAAAAGGGATGTTTTTTTTTTCTGGCATTGGTTGGCCTTAATAGCTGACTAGTTGGTTAATTCAAGCTGTAATGCGTATATAGTCTAACTGAGATTTTAATACTTAGCTATTTTTACAGCTTCATTATATCTATAATTAGTATCTTGTTATCCAACTACTTCCCTAACTCATCAGTGTCTATAGCACTATATACCTGACTATTATAATCTTAGGTAACATAGTATTCAGCTTTGCGGTTCCCTAAAACTTTTTAATTGCAACAAATGCTCTGTGTTTTTTTAGCTCCTCCTCATGTAGTCAAAAAAATTCCTAAAATTTGTTGTATTACCTTCTCCATTACCTGGTGGAGGCTGGTGTCATCCTGTTTGCAGATGACACTTTGCTCTTTCTAGCTGCGCCTTCGCTTGATGTTTTGTATAATAAAATTCATAATGCTGTCTCTGAATTTCTAACTTTTTCTCAACAAAATTTGTTCACTCTAAACTTTTCTAAAACTTTTTTCATGATATTCTCTAGACTTTTGTCAAGTGTTGACAATGATCAAATCTTGCTTCGAGGAAATGTGATAAAAAGAGTGGCAACAACGAAATATTTGGGGTTTTTAATTGATGAAAACCTGTCGTGGAAAAACCATTCAAATTCTATAGCTGAAAAATTAAGCAGAGGTCTTGGGGTGATGCGAAGAATTAAAAATCTAGTCTCAAAAAAGATTCTAAAAATGATTTTATCTTTTTTTTCTATATTTTGTCCATATATTAGCTACGGATGCTCTGTATGGAAAGTAATTTTGTAACATGTTTCAAAAGATTACAAAAACTTCAGAATAGAGCTGTAAAATTATTATCAGAATTTTATGATTCTGATGAGGTTCCTGCTCATGAGCATTTTAAAAAGAATAAGTTAATGGTCGTATCCCAAATTCGAGATTACCAAGTCACGATTTTTTCGTATAATATTTGAATCGCCTGCTCATCCCAGCTTTTGAAAATCTTTTAACTTTTAATAGAGACCGTCATGATCATAATACAAGAAAAGCTGATAACTTAACTCACAAGTTTAGGAGTACTACTCGGGCATCTTTTGTGATTCGCCATTATGGTCCCCAAGTTTGGAATATTTTGCCCGAGGGTGTGAAAAATGTGTTTAGTCTTCCGACTTTCAAGTCACGGGTAAAGAAGTTTCTTTTATCCCGTGAGTGATTTTGATGTGAGGTCCGTTCCAGGTTGTCATTCTATTCAAGGCATTTCCCTGATTTATTTGCTATTAATTTTTTTCTGTGTATTTCTTGTCTTTTCCTCTTTCTATTTTTTCTTTTTTTCCTTCATAGTTGAGTTTCTTTTGTATTGAGTAGCGTGATATGAACACGGTTTTAATTAGCCGAGTGTGATAACCTCGCTTGTCCTTCCAAGCTTATTGCCTTTCTTGGCAGGCGAATGGCGAATAGTGTTTGTTTTCTTTTCTTAATAAATGTATATCTCAATACCTTCTCCTCCACTTATGGGAACTCTAGACGTTTAAAATTTTTAGGTATCTTTTCACCACACGTGTCTGGACTACACTTAAAGGGAAACATGTCAGTAGTTGCTTCAAAGAATCCATCTAAGAGCGGTTTCTCAAATGTATATATATCAGAATCTGAACGAAAAGGCTTTGGAAATCAAAAAACATGTTTAGGAAGTTGCCTACAAAGGAAAAAATATAGAAAATTAGAAGGACATCGAAAAACGTATAAAGAGAAAAAGACTTATAAGTGTGAAGTTTGTGACAAAACCTTTTCTGGGGTTTCCGGTTTGCACCGGCACCAAAGAGTGCATACTGGCGAAAAACCGTTTAATTGCGATGTATGTGACAAAACCTTTTCGCTAGCGCATAATTTAAAGATGCACCTAAGAGTGCATACAGGTGTTAAATCATTTAAATGTGATGTATGTGACCAGACCTTTTGTCAAGCAGAACATTTGAACAGGCATCAAAGAATGCATACAGGTGAGAAACTGTTTAAATGCGATGTATGCGACAAAAGCTTTTCGCTAGCGCATAATTTAAAGACGCACCAAAGAGTGCATACAGGTGTAAAACCATTTAAGTGTAATGTATGTGACAAAACCTTTTCTCTAGCGCATGTTTTAAAACTTCACCAAAGAGTGCACACAGGTCAGAAACCGTTTAAATGTGATACATGTGACAAAGTCTTTCCTCAAGTATCAACTTTGAACAGACATCAAAGAATGCATACGGGTGAGAAACCGTTTAAATGCGATGTATGTGATCAAACCTTCTATCGAGCAGATCATTTGAAGAGGCATCAGGTTGTGCATACAGGTGAGAAGCCAGTTGAATGTAATGTATTTGACAACACTTTTTCTTTAGTTTCTGATTTGAAGTTGCACCGAAGAGTACCAAAAAGAGTACCAAGGCTCCAAACTGTTTGAATGTGATATATGTGCCAAAACTTTTTCTCAAGTAGCAAATGATGTGTGTAGAAAATGCTTTTCTCAACCGGGCAGTTTCAAAAGGCACCAAAGAGTGCATATGCCAATTAAATTACGCCATTTAATTGGCCAATGAGTAGCCAATTAAATGTTTTAATAAGAAGAATTGTTTTCGCAAGTTTGTGGTTTGACTACACATCAAATCCAAGACGGGGAAAAGAGTGCATGTGGGAGTTTTGGAGAATTGTTTTAACATCCTATTGTTTTGTTGTTATTATTCGCCCAACCGATTAGTAATACAACGATTTAGTTTTATTCCGAATGTTTTTCTGTGCGTTTAGTTTCTTTAGCAATTTCTTCATCATCATTAAAAGTGGTGATACAAATTTGCTTGATTGTAACAAATGTGATTTGTGTAATAAATACTTGTCTACCTCAAAGGTTGAATGAGCTCTAAAAAGTTCATACAGGTGAGAGTTCGCTCAAAATACGATTTATGTAAGAAATCCTTGCTTTGACTGGACTATTTACATAAACACCGAAGAGTGCATATAGCCGAGACACCATTTAAATGTGATTTGTGTAAAAGAGTGTTTTCATTTAAGTTGCCTCAGAATTCACATAAGCATGTAACATGTCAATAACATATAACATCCATAAATCTAAAAACCATCCTATAATCGAAATCAGCGTTTCCAAGAGGAAAAGTTTCTTAGGCTATTGATTACAACTAGAGCCTTTTGTACAATCGTGATTTTTATTAAAAAGAAGAAAACTTGATGAAGAGTTAAAGCTGTTCCACGTTGACTAATTGTCTCATTTAAATTAACACTTTGTATCTGTATATAGTTTTTTGGTAATTCCGTTTTTTTTAGAAGTGAAGCTTGTCTTTTCAGCTAATGACCTATCTGGAACTATATAAGCAGAAAAGGACAAATGCCTAATTAGCTACAAGATCTCCTCTTAAATGGATAATGTTAAAAGAAACAGAAGTCTACATTGTCCAACGCTGAAATGCATAAAAATTCACAGAAAAAGAAACATGCTTAGTAAGGTATTTCAAAATGATTTCACCACTACAATCTGGTTCCCCGATTTAAGAAATCGATTAAACTAGGCAGCTAAGTGTGACTTACTCAAGTACATGGGCACATGTACTTATGGGGAAGGTGGGTTTAAGGTGCTTAAAATGTTTCCTGAATGATGATTTCTATATAAGAATAAATTATATTGAAAATTAGAGGACCCAGACCAGATCTTTTAAGACCCAGACTTTGCATGAAAAGTGGCCAAATTCACGTCTTTGCTTCTTTCTTTCTTCATTGTGAAAATTGGACAGGGCAAATAATTGCGGACTTAACGATTTTTCTCGTAAATGAGTTGGGAACACTTGGCATATACGCTTATACAGCATATGCGCTTATACAGAACATGTGCCAAAGCAATGCTCTACTAAATTGGTAAACTCAACTAGTATAGTAAACATTTTAGGCGGAGACTTTTTCCTACTAAATCATATATTTCTGCTTGACACATTCCTAGCCCTTATAATATCACTGATATTGTTAGTAGCAGGCCTGATGTTCATGTTTGACTTCACAAAGACATCTCTTGATTTTTTTGCTTTTTTCAAGCGATAGAGTTTCCCTTTTGATATTGTCACTTGCATAAGTTGGAAAAGTTTCTTCGAAATGTCTTTTGAAAGAAATGAAAAACTATTGCCGAGAATGTGCGTGAGATCTTCAGTTCAAGAACGCGTAGCCTAACTTTTGTCAAATATTTATTTATGAATTCTTCTCTACGAAATTAGCGAGTTGTGTAGGACTCACTACCTCTATCGATACATTTTTTTTCTGCTTTTTGGGTCGTCACAATTAAATTTTAAATTGATACTTTTTCATTGCGACAATCGTAGTACTGCAGCATTGCTGTCAAAATTAACTCTATTAGTGTCAGTATTGCTGTCAAAATTATTGTAGTATTTCTGGGCAATTATACATCCCTGCACGTGGGCAACCCAAGAAGTAGGCTACTGACCTGTCCTAGGGGGTAGGTGGCTTTTCTGCTTCTATGATCTGTTTCTTTACCAAAATAACATGTTCTAACTCGAAACCAATTCTTAACCTGTCACCAGTTCAAGGATTCTATAGTACAAATTCAAATACACTATTCTTACGGGTCTTATAGATATCCGGTATTCGCCAGACTAATAGCCTAGCCTATGTCAAAATGATGATTTCTATTGTCAGCGAAATCGGCTTCACAATATAGGAGGAAGGATTTTAAGATGTAGGCCAAAGCCAGCCACACCAAATCTGTTTTCAAAGTGCCGATATGTCTAAGTTTTATGTCGCTGTGTTCAAAGTGTATTATTTTGCTATTCAAAGTGTGTCATTTTGTTCTGTTTTAGGGAGACCGGAAATCTCGAACAACAGTTAGAATGGAGGGATCGGCGTATCAGGGACCCGATCAAACTGACTCGTAAATAGAAATTTACTCGGTCTGATAGTCGTGGAGGGAGTGGAGAAAGGGGGAATTCGGAATATTGAGTCATGTGAAAATTTGGAACGGGTGATCGGATTCGAGTGAAATTCAAAAAATGAACAGGGGACTTTGGGGTGGGGCGATACGTGACCGGCTTATACTGGAGAGATCGGGATGTAACTCTGTGGGAATAAAAAACAGATGCTCTGGATAAAAATCATTTACAGAACCGGATTGCCTCTGGGCACTGTGTGGGGAGTTTGGGGTAGACCCCGGAAGTTTCGAGAGTTGAAGACCGGACTTAAGACCTTAAAACATATTTCCGATTCTACTTTGTTCTGTCTCTCTATTACTGACATTTTTACCGCCAATACAACTGGTATGTGAGACAAAACTACTGTTTAAAACCTCCTGATTTTTTCCCCGACGTAGAAAATACATCTCCCATTAGTCTTCCGACTTTTTTGGAGTCCTTACCGATTTTCAGAAAAAAAAAGTGGAAGCACTGATTCAAAGGGACTTAGTTCACTAATCGCTTGATTGTAATAATTTGTGATTAATCACAATATTGATTAATTACGATACAATTGTGATTTTAATAAAAGTGATTAATCACTTGAGTAATAAAATTTCCATTTACTGTAAAGAATAATTTTTGCTCTATTCTTTGGTACTATTTATAGGAATGTCTGTTTATAAAGCGAACCTAAAATAGGTTCTAGGCTTTATCTCAAATTTTAGTGAAAATATGTGTCAGCTTTAGCTTTTTCTTCATTGAAAATATTCTTCTCTTTCTCTGTTAAAAAATAACAGAAAGACCGACAACATCCCTTAAGTATTTATCAAAAACAAACTAAAAAATACTTAACACGGAAGAGATGGCAAGTTGATTTGGACAGGCGTGACCCCTTAAAAGTATTTTTTTTTATTGCACAATGTTTTCTTGAGGGTCCCCAGTTAAAAAAGAAAAATTCATCATATATATATATATATATATATATATATATATATATATATATATATATATATATATATATATATATATACATACATATATATATATATATATATATATATATATATATATATATACATATATATATATATATATATATATATATATATATATATATATATATACATATATATATATATATATATACATATATACATATATATATATACATATATATATATATATATATATATATATATATATATATATATATATATATATATATGATGAGTAACACATATCATCCTTTAAATAATTCAAAAAACCTTAGCAATCCCCTGCATTGCCAAACAGATTCCCTAAATTATGTATATATATAATACATATAAACATATATATATATATATATATATATATATATATATATATATATATATATATATATATATATATATATATATATTTATATATATATATATATATATATATATATATATATATATATATATATATATATATCAAACAGTTTGTGGTAACGAACTGTCGTAAGGAGCGACCCGGCTCTATAGTAACCAAAACTCTAAAAAATGGAATTTTGATACCAATAGCTACATCCAAAGAATCGCATTTTACTGCTGATTTTAAATATATAAGTTTCATCAAGTTTAGTCTTACCCATCAAAAGTTACGATCCTGAAAAAAATTTGCGTTATTTTAGAAAATAGGGGGAAACGCCCCCTAGAAGTCATAGAAAGTAACGAAGTAACGAAAATCACACCATCAGATTCAGCATAACAGATTCATTCTAACGGAAATGAAAAGTTCTAGTGCCCTTTTTAAGGGACCAAAAAATTGGAGGGCACCTAGGCCCCCTCCCACGCTAATTATTTTGCCAAAGTCAACGGATCAAAATTTTGAGATAGCCCTTTTATTCAGCGTAGTCGGAAAACCTTATAACTATGTCTTTGGGGACGACTTACTCCCCCACAGTCCCCGTGGGAGGCGCAACAAGTTACAAACTTTGACCAGTGCTTACATATAGTAATGGTTATTGGGAAGTGTACAGGCGTTTTCAGGAGGATTTTTTTTGGTTGGGGGAGGGGTTGAGAAGAGGGGGATATGCTGGGGGAACTTTCCATCAACAATTTGTCATGGGGGAAGAAAATTTTCATGAAGGGAGCGCAGGATTTACTAGCATTATTTAAAAAACAATGAAAAAATAAATATGAAAAAGTTTTTTTCAGCTGGAAGTAAGGAACAGCATTAAAACTTAGAACAAACAGAAATTATTACCCATATGAGGGGCTCACCTCCTCCTAATACCTCGCCCTCTACGCTAAAGTATTTTTAGTAATTTCAACTATTTATTCTACGGCTTTTGTGATTCAGGGGTCATTCTTAATGAATTGGGACAAAATTTAAGCTTTAATGTAAAGAGCGAGGTACTGACGAGGGGGTGAACCCCCTCATATATGTAATAAAAATATGAGAATACAAAAGTTCTTTACTTAAGCTAATTTATAAGTTACGTAAATCTTTTACTAATAAAAAGATTCGTAAAAAATTAAAAGTTCTAGTTGCCTTTTAACCACAAAATCGGAGGGCAACTAGGCTTTCTCCCCCAGTCTTTTTTTCTCTAAGTCATTCGATCAAAATAATGAGAAAGCCATTTAGCCAAAAAAAAAAAAATGCAAACTTCGTTTTAATTATTCCTCTGCGGAGAGCCAAAATCAAAACATGCATTGATTCAAAAATGTTCAGAAATTAAATAAAAAAAAAATAAGTTTTGTTAACTGAAAGTAAGGAGCGACATTAAAACTTAAAACAAACAGAAATTACTTCGTATATGAAAGAGGCTGCTTCCTCGTCAACGCCCCGCTCTTTACGCTAAAGTTTTTTACTGTTTTAAAAAGAAGAATTGAGAGAAAGAGTCAAACTTTAGCGTAAAGAGCGGGGTGTTGATGGGGAAAAAACTTTAGCTCACGATGAAAAACGGGGTGTTGGGGTGGCGCGAAGCGCCACCCCAACAGCTAGTATATACATATATATATATATATATATATATATATATATATACATATATATATATATATATATATATATATATATATATATATATATATATATCATGAAAAGAGAAATCACCAATGCAACAGCACAAACACAAAAAAAAGAAAAAAAGAGAGAGACAGAAGGAGAAAAGGAAGACTGTTTTCCTAAATTAGTGATTAATATAGACCAGCACTTGAATGAGGCCTTAACCCTACTCATCCACACAATCACATGGGTCAAACAGCATAGCCACACACAATCAACCATAAAAAATAATCCATGGACAGGCAGTCATGTCGTCAATAAGTATAAGTCGTCATTTACCAAACAATAGAAAAAATAATATAGACAAATAATTCAGAGGCAACACCCAACATAAGGGCTCATCAGGAGAATACACTGGCCTATATAGGGTTTCGCCACTCTAAATTCTCTACCCAGCACAGTGTTGTGGCTACCACAGAATTTCCATAGCATCCCCGCGTCAGGTATCACCCCCAAAATACATGCCTATGAAAAAAAAACAGCAAATGTAAAACAACCAAGTAAAACCAAAACAAGCTTATCCTGTTAATATATCCCTCCCTTTAGCAACAATAGGTAAACTAAATATTACAAATTTTACCAAATCACAAATATTAACACATTGCAAAAAACCTGAATGAACTAAACAATTGTAGAATTCATCTTTACCATGTGGCTAATTTTTAAGAAAATCCGCTCAATTAGAAACACAATTCAAAATAAATGGCGCTGCGACAACATTTCTCGAACCTCCGAAATTAGTTGAAAATTTCTTTAAGTATTTCTAGATAATTCTTTTGATATTTATTTAAATTTTGTTATAACGAAAAAAATTTTTTTTTAATTGCCAAGTTAATTTATTTGCAGAAAAACCTTTTGATATCAATTTTTGGCTTAAGATTTTACATCTATTTTTAAAATCAATATAATTACTACAAATCCTTGCATAACGAAGTAACTGTGAGAAAAACGCTGAATATGTGATATTTGAGTGTATATTACTTTCAGGGAATGGGAAACTAATCACTTCAAAATCAAAATCATCCATTTTATTATACATTTTAAAACTTAATTTATTATTATCACAAATATTAATATTTAAATCTAAGAAATGTTCTTCATGACCAGCGCCATGACTAGGCTCAAGAATAAGCTCTGATGGATATATATTTTTAGAAATATCAATGAAATCCTTACAATTTAAGATCAAAATATCATCTAAATCAAACTTTTCTGGATTGTTAAGAATAATACAGCTCTTGATTATAATTTTAAAGTAATATGTGATACAATTTGCATTCTAACTAAAACGAAATTTATTTCAAAAAAGAAAAAGTTCGATAAGATTAGTAATAAGGATAACAGATTATATTTACCTATTAATTTTACTTGTAAGCAGATTGAAGATATTAATTTACCAGAAATTTTAAATCAGCGGCATATGAAACAGGCCCTTCCTAGTAATTTGAATTATAATGATAGTCGATTATGACTCTGACTCCCATATTGGCCGGCCGATTATTGGTTGGGCCCTAGTCCTAGCCAAGAAAATTTAATATGTGTATAACATATGCAATAATATGTGCAATGCATACATAATTCTTTATTTCAAATAACCAAATAAATCTATTCTTTAGCATTTATTTCACTGTGTTGTGATGTGCTGTGCTGTGAACTCCACCCCAGTGCCCTGGAATACGAAAAAAAATAATCAAAAAATAAAGACATACCCCATCAAATACAGAATGAGTTTACAGAATAAAAAAAAATAGTTACTGTTGGACATCACACACTCTTTTCTACTTATGGTACTTGCCTACCAAGAAATGTGCCTCCTGCAGATGACATAATCTGTGAATTGACAGACCCACAATTTTGCCAAATGCCCATTGTTCACAAACTGGTTATTTCGTAAAAAGGACGAAAAGTTGTGACCTTGGCTCTTTACTCGCCTTTGAACTTTCATAGGTAATTTCCTGAGCTAACAGATGATCACAATTTTATTGGGAGGGGTTTTTTCATGGGTGCTCTAAGGAAAGGTGAGTTTTTTGCACCTGATCAGTTTGAAATCAGTCCCCGGGTCAAGCAGACTGTTCTTCTTTTTAACTCAACTTCAACTACGGCAATCACTGGTAAAACAAGAGCAAATGGTAATTGTATTAAGCCAAGGATCGTAGAAGATCATAAGAGGACCTGTTTGAAGAAAATTTTAAAGCTTAAGTGCCTCGTATGTGACCACTACTAGGACACTAGTACTCTCCCTCTCGACCCGCGCCACATTCTCTGATGGTTCTCTGATTGTTTTGTGGTTAAGGAGGAAGGCAGACACCCCGAAGGGTATATTTTAATGCCAATATCTCCCAGCTCTAATTGACCTTCAGGTAAATAAAACTTTAAAAAACAAGTTTTTTCGACTTATAGTTAAGGTGTTTTTGTTGTTTGAAATGTATCGGATAATATTTTATTGGACAAAAATGAGACATAGGGGCTTAATTGTAAAATTCAACTTTTCCTTTATATTATTCCTATGTGCGGGTGTTTGCCAAACCATTTTTATGGTCTTATATGAACATACTCAAATATTCACTTGAAAATAGTTAGGGGAATATTATTTTTCAAAAACCTTCATAATAAGCCTTAGAATTACTCCTGTATAGTATATCTATAATTTATCACAATATGTATAATATAGTTCCATCTTCAGTTGCGATATGGAACGATTTTGGGGGACCTTCTGATGTTATGATGTCTGCTGTGCCCCACAGAATCACGGTGTCTCCTGCGTGGAGTGTGGGGCGAGACTTAGTATGCTTGTCGAAGTCTTGTTTCTGTCTTGACTAGGCCTCTTTCCGCTTCTGCATAAATGTATTAGTACGGACAACTTGCTTTTGCAGATGTTTTGGTGTACAAGGTAGAATGGAACGTATTTGGCGTCTCATGAGCTGTTGAACAGGATCGGCAAAAGTGTCTATGGGTGTATTACTGTATTCCAAGAGACTTAGATATGGATCGTCCCCACCCTCAGTTGCTTTGGAGAAGATGTTCTTGTATGTTTGCACAGCCTTTTCTACCAATCCGTTGGATGGATTGGGGATATATAGGACTGGATGTCTTGTGGCTTATCTTCCAATTTTCCACAAACTGTTTAAACTCGGCCGATGAGTATTGTGTTCCATTTTCGGACATGATGGTGTTAGGAATGCCATTCCGAGCAAATTTTGCTTTCAGTTTGCTGATTACTTCCTTGGATGTTAGATTTCTTAGCTTATCAACTTTGAAATAGCGGCTGCGGTAGTCGACTGCTATAAAATATTTTCCTTCATTCCAGTCAAAGATATCCAAAGTCACCTGCTGCCATGGAAATAAGGCAATCTGAGGGTTGATGAGAGGCTTTTTCTGGTTATTGTGGCTGAATTTTTGGTAAGTGGGACAGTTTGTGATAAGCGCTTCAATGTTGCTGCTTATATTTGACCAGGAGATGAGTATCCTGGCGCGTTGTTTTGTTTTTTTCCATACCAAAATGAGAGACTTGGAGTTACTGTTAAAACTCTTGGTTGCAGTTTGAAGGAGATAACTATTCTTTTACCCTTCTAGTAATGCCAATCCGATATGACAGTCCGTGTTAAAAATTCCGTTATGTATGGAGATTAGGAGCGCATCGCTTTTTAGTGTTAGGCCAGCCACTTTGGATGACTTCCTTAAGGTCAGCCAACTGTTCATTTTTCTCGTTTGGAGTCTCATTTCCTTGAGTGTTTCGTCACGTACGGGAACCATTTGTGTAACTTGGTGGACATATACTTCAATCTCTCTATGGAGCTTCTCATCGATGTCAGGGAGGTGGACTCTTGATAGTGTGTCAGCACATGCAATTTCTGTCCCTAGTCTGTTAACGAACTCAAGATAATAAGGTTTAATTTGTAGCATCATTCGTTGCGCTCTAACAGGGGATTCCGAAGAATAGTCTCAAGTGGACGGTGGGCAGTGGTTACTCTTGCATGCCTGCCGTGTGCGAAATGATGGAAGTATTTGTAACCAAATACTATTGTGTATACCTCCTTCTCCAGTTGCGAGTACTTCTGTTCTGCTTTGCTGAGGGAACGTGAGGTGTACGCGATTACGTTACCATGTGATCAGATAAATGCTCCTAAGCCGTGTGATGATGTGTCAGCGGTGAGATCGATGGACTTGCATGAGTGGTCGAAATAGGTTAGGTTTGTGAACGTTGGGCCTTTCATGCTTCTCAGGGCTTCGTCATCTTCCTTAGCCCACTTGAAGTCTATAGATTTGCTGAGGGCACGTAAGACTTTTTGATTTTTGTTGATAGGTTTGGAATGTATTTTGCAAGGTAATTTAGGGTCTCAAACAAATTTGCAAGCTCTCCAGGGTTTGATGGTGCGGGCATCTCGTTGATGGCTATGACGTTTTTGGGATCCGGTTGCATTCCATGTTTGCTGTAACATGCCGGAAATAAGTCACACTGGTGACAATGTGTTGTGTAAGTCACACTGGTGACAAATATTGTTGGTTTTGGCTGCAGTTAGGGTAAAAGTGTTGAATATCTGGTGCCCTTTTTCTCCAGCCCAGATTAGGAGGTAAGTGCATTTGTTTTCCTTTGCCTTCCCTGATAGGGGTACCAGGAACATGAGTTTGGCATGTTGTTCAAAGCTTTTCCATTCATAAAGAACTTTTGGGGAGGCTGAATCCCCGTCGATGCTTGGTGCTTTTGTATCCATCTTCTGACAACATGTAGAATTCTACTGGATGATTAATTTATTGAACCCAGGCACCTATAACAAATATCGTAATAACCGACGTTACTGTAGCTCACATGCATGATATTACAGTAACTATGCACAGAAAAAAGAGGAGGGTAAGCTTAATGTGCTAAGACTGTTTTCTCGAAGAGGGCCTCTATATGAAAATGACTTATATTGCACATTAGAGGAAGCAACAAGACCGGGTTATCCTTAAATACCAAGACTCCGCATGAAAAGTGGGTAATTTCATGGGTTTTCTTCTTCACTATAATAACTGGACAGGAAATTATTGTTGACAGGACCATATTGATAATTCGATAGGATAATTGTTTTTTTGTTTTTTTTTATTCAAGCGATAAAGTTTTACTTTTGATATTACTCATTTGGATAATCTGGTAAAGTTTCGACTATCGTCAAATGTTTATTTATGAATCCTTCTCAGTGAAAATAGCGAGTTCTGCAGGACTCTATTGATACTTTTTTTCCATTTTTGCTTTTTTGGTCGTCAAAATAAAATTTTGAAATGCACGCGTTCATTGCCACAAGCCCACGATTGACTAAGGTCTGAGGAATACTATTAGAGGCAGAAGCCTCATTTCGTCAAAATCCTGGGGGGGGGGTCGAAGCTGGAGCTAATTTTTTCAAATCAAGTGAAAATGATAGTAAAAACTTAAAAATGAGCCATTTGGTACCATAAAGGTACTATGTACGACTATGAAGGTACTTTAAAGTGCTAAAAATGTACAAAAAAACTGGTCTGTTTCTGTTGATGCTTGAATTATGCAGGCTTATTGTAGGTTTTACAAGATTTTTAAAGTAAATATAGGGGGGCAAACTGGGGTGCAAGAGCAGTTGCCCCCGTCTCCCAAAACAAATTATGCCTCTGATTAGAGGTTGCCTTATTCGGGCCTTTAGACCTCTCCCTGGAGACCATGTAGGACCCGATATCTCAAAACATACATTTTTTTCTATTTTTGCTCTTTTAGCTGTCATGAACAATCTGTTGATTCCCACAGATAACTAAACAATCAAAGGTAAGCCATAACTACCACAGCTGCGCAATTATATATGGAGTGAAATAAAAGCTTTCTGAAAAGAAGTTTTTCAAAGAAAAGTAAAGCCCATATTAAACTTTAGATTAGAAGAAATAGAAACCGACGATTGCTCAAAGTGACCAAAAATTACTATTAAAAATAAATGAAACTGAAGAAATTAACAAAAATGAAACTAAGAAATTAAATGAAATTGAGAAAATGAATTTCTGAATAGAAATTAAGTAGATTCAAGATTTTTATTTAAACTTCTGTACAACACACACAATATATAAAAAAAAGGGTCAAGCCGGAGACACAAGGTCGATTGACAAAGACCCGGTATAACAATATAGCACACCTATTTGACAGAAAAAAGAAACAAAAACAAATGCATGAAATAAATATCAATAAATCCACGACTCACCACTAGACGGGAACCCACCCACAAAACAACTGACACTCGGCAAATATCAATCCGAAAAACAAAACAAAACAGTGTGCAAGCGAGGGTGACCGATGACTGGCAACTTATTTGAAAAAAAAATAATAATAAAAAAAAAAAAAAAATGAGCCCACCTTATCAATATCAAACAAACAACTATTCACTTTAAGATTTTTTTTATTACTGATTCTTGAATTTATTTATAAGGATAGAATAAAGTTGCTTTTTAATATGAGGGAGAGATTTACTGCAGTCAATATATGGTAGATAAAAATGCCATGAACCCATGATCGAAAAATGTGGCGAGAACCGTGATCTCTCAGTGGTTAATTTCAGGTGCTGCATTCTCCATTTATTACTGGTTTCATAAACATGGTCAGGTTGCTCAGGGAAAAAATTTCTCGTACGAAAGTACGGAGGCAGTTCTGAGCGGTTATATTTTACCTTGAATAAAAAAGAATGAAGAGTGAATAATTCTGAAACAGGCAAAATATTAGTTAATAAATATATAGTTTCAGTTTTAGATTTATTTGGATAGGAAGAAGGTGACGGTAAATATCTTTGCAAAATTCGAAGAGCCCGGTTTTGAAGAGTCTGTATCGGTTTTATATGATATTTGAAAGTTGCTAAATAAATTAGGGGACAATACGTAAGATGGGAATGCACTAAGGCAAAATAAATGAGTCGTAGAACATCATAGGGGAAAAAATGCTGAAGCCTCCTCATTACACCAACTCCTTGGGCGATTTTAACGCGTGATCTATTACAATGTTTTTTATAAGATAGATTTTCATCAATAGTTATACCAAGATACCGGAGTGAAGTTACCCTTTGAATTCGAATATCTGTAGCCTGATCAATTATAGTTGAAATTCCTTTTGCTTTGTGTCCAAGTCTACTATAAATGATGAATTTCGTTTTGGCGGCATTCAATGACAAAAGATTAGCTTTTAGCCATACAATCAGCTGGGAAAACACGATTTGCAGCTTCTCTTTGACATCATCTTCCGACTTCCCTGCAAGTGTTGATCCGGTATCATCGGCGAAAAGGACATTCAGGCTGTTGGTTTCTGTTGCTGATGGAAGGTCATTTATGTATATTAGGAAGAGCAGTGGTCCCAGGATTGAACCCTGAGGAACACCAATATTGGGCAATAAGCATGGATCCGAAGCTGTTTTATTGATAGTTGTTACTTGGGATCGACCTGTTAGGTAAGATGCGATAAAATCGTGCGCTGGTCCTCGTATCCCGCCATGGCTTAATTTAAACAACAATATTTCGGGACAAATCGTGTCAAATGCCTTCTCAAGATCCAAAAAAATACTTGCCGGAATCATTTTTTTATCAAGACATTCGTGAATAAATTGGACCATTGTCAGGATAGTGTCCTGCGTACTATGTCCCTTTCTAAACCCATACTGATTTTTTGAAAAATAATCATTCGAAGTAAGGAAATTATACACTCGATTATAAAAACATCGCTCCATTAATTTAGAAAAGCCTGAAAGAATAGATATCGGTCTGTAATTCGTGCAATCGCTCCGGTCAGAGCTTTTATACAGTGGTATCACCTTTGCTTTCTTCAATGAATCCGGAAAAGTTCCTGATCTAAATGACAGATTTATCAAATGACACATTACTTTATTAATACTCGGTAAAACAACTTTCACAATGTTCGTAGACGATTCATCAATCCCCGGGGAATTCCCATTTTTCAAAAGCTTACCAATATTGGCAAGCTCTTTCTCTGTTACCGGTGTTAAAAACATAGATTTTACAGAAGGCTTTACAAGGTATGTACGATAATCACATTGACCATAGGGCAGGTTATGTTGGAGCTTGTTGGCTACCGAGTGTCCAATTGACGCGAAATGCAAATTCATGTAATTAGCTATTTCTAGCTCCCTTTCAATTATATGACCATGAGCGTCCTTTATTTCTGATGGTTTAGAAGTTTTTGGTGATCGATTTAAGCATGAATTGATTAGCTCCCAAGTTTTCTTTGGTGACTTACTTAATTCTCTAAAAGAATCAAAATAAAATTTTGTTTTAGCATTACGTATTATTTTTGAAAGTAGATTTTTGTATTTTTTGAATGTTGTTTTATTTTCTTCGCTTGGGAATGATAACAATTTTTTATAAAGACAGTTTTTTTTGTTTTATTGAGGTCAAAAGGGAGGGTGATATCCACGGTTGAATGGGTTGATTATATTTTCCTTTTCGTGTTTTACTCTGGGGCATGACTCATCAAAAGCAGCGTTAAATTTTTCGAAGAAATGAGCCATTACAGAGTTTACATCTTCAGCATCAAATACACGAGACCAATCGATAATATTCAATTTATCCTTTAAACAGTCCAGATTTTTTTTGTTGATAATCCGGTGTGATATTTCTGGTGCTTTTTTTGTTTGAAGCTGATATTTCACATCGGAAATCAACAAAAAATGATCAGAAAAATCTGTTAAAACAACTTGTGAAGACGTGGCTGGTGTTGTTAAAAATATGTTGTCGATGAGAGTTGCACTAGTGAGTGAAACCCGCGTTGGTATTGTACATGAGGGAATCAGTGATTTTGATGTCATTAGAGAAATAAATTCGGTTGTTTGAGTATTTTCATCATAATTCAGTAAATTTATATTAAAATCCCCCATGACCACAACATCTTTATCGTCTAAAGATGCTAATAAGGATTCCAAAGATTGCAGAAAAAGCGGGATTGGTGCCAACGGAGGCTTATAAACGACACAAATTTGTAATTTCTTGGTTCCGGCCCGACATTCAACAGCCAAAATTTCGCACAATTTTTCAACGTCATATTTTTCGAGCTCTGGCAGACGTTTAAAATGCATTCCTTCTTTCAAAAATAACCCGAGGCCACCTTTTCCATGGTTTTGTCTACTTTTTTCAATGAAATTATATCCCGGAATTTTAACATTATGTTTTGTCGCATCACTGATGAATGTTTCACAAACTCCCAAAATATCAATTTGATTTCTTGGCAATAATCTGGTTAGTTCATCAATAGAACTAATTAGTCCCTGTGTGTTTATAAATCCAATTCTCTTCAAATTATCTTCAAGTCTATTTATTTCATCAGGAGAAACATACGATGACGGTTTTATTTCTGAAAAAGTATTATTTTCACTTTGGCCAAAAACATTAAAAGTTTCAGAAAGTAACGAAAGGTTTAGAGGTTTCCCCTTCAAAGCTGCCAGCCTATCGCGTCCCCCACAACCGCAAACTTAGAATTCATTTAAAAAGAGTCGGAAAGATCCTACCTCGTGCCAGCAACCCGCGCGACAAGGACCCCGTGCCATTGATGAATCATGAAAAACCTGCCATCCTTCGAGCAAACTTATATTGAGTAGGTATAAATGAACAGAAATAACTGGGGCAAAAATAATGAAGAGAATCTTGAACCAAGTTAGCCTAAGCAACACACGAAAGTAAATAATCAACATCACACAAACACAAAAATGCAAAATATATCAATCAAGAGCGGAGTAGACCTTATTTTCTCACACTAGTCGTCTTTAGTGATCTTACGCTTTTTCCCACTGCGACTCTGAATCCGATTTGTATTCAAGCCACAATTTGGCACCTTTTTGCTTCAGGCGTGTAAATTGTACGGATCCATTATCTCGTAATTCCTTACCTTTAGCCAGTAATTCATTTCTCACAGTATTTAATTTGGTCGGCAAGTCCGTGCAGATCCGGACCCCTGTTCCTTTCAATTTCGATATTGATCTGAAAATACATTGAATATCTTTTTCTGAGGATACTGAGAGGAAAACTGGAGGGGCGGTCGGCTTACGGGTAGACACGTTTGACTTCTGAGACATTCGGTAGCACTGTAATATTTGAACCTTATCCGTGATTTCCATTGTCGATGAGAATAATGTTGACACATTCGCGAAAACTGTCTGTTGCTGTTTTTCTTTTGATAATCCGTGGATGATTAAGTTGAGTTTACGGTCTTTAACTTCCATTTCGAGTAATTTCGCTTCGATTGTATCAAATCTCGACTTTTGCTCTTCAAGCTGGTTTTCAAGGATGACAATCTTCGAATCACGAGACTTCGATTCATTTTTCAAAATTTGAACCTCGTCCGAAATCGACGACACTGTAATAGCCAACTCACTTTGTTTGCTAATTATGAAATCTAGCTTCTTTTCCAGAGCCTTCATTCTATCATCAAACATTTTTTGGCTGATTGACGACATATTTATTTAGCTTTAAAGGCCGCTCTCAAGTGAAATTTAAACTTTAATTAAAAACATTAGCTCAGTTGCTAGCCGTATCCAAATAACAGAGACTGGGCTCCGTCCGTAATACTAGTCAAACAAGTTCTCTAGTTCACACGTTGAATGACAGATCGGTATGAAAAAGTATATTGATTTGTTAATGTTAAAAAAAATATCCAATCTAAGACAGATGCGTTCGCTTTGAACTCTGAGTCAATAAAATACCTTTGAACAATCAAAGGTAAAAAGACATAGAACAGGCACTAATATAAATGAACTAGCTGTTGGGGTGGCGCTTCGCGCCACCCCAACACCTAGTTGGTGGGGGCGCTTCGCGCCCCCCCCCAAGCCCCCCCGCGCGCGTAAGTCGTTACGCGCCATAATAGTTACGCGCCATTGTAGTTGTGTCCCTATGTCCCACCTGTGAATATAGATAGATATATATATATGGTTTTAACTACGTAAAACTTGCGAATATACAACATTCTTTGCTGTCCCATTGTCTTTGCATATAAATAGATTGTCAGGTTTACCGACTCTTGAACATGCAACATATAATGGTCCATGGGAAAACAATCTGTATTCAGATCTATACCTCATGATTCTAATGATTGCCCTTGAGCTTTGTTGATGGTGATTGCTAATCGACCATTCCCTGTCCCGGTGTCCCGGTCGTCATTTACATCCCCCTGTTTCCCCCGGTGTCCCCGTTGTAGTTGTGTCCCTGTGTCCCGGTCGTCATTTATATTCCCTGTGTCCCGGTCGTCATTTGTATCCCGGTGTACCGGTCTGTATATACATTCGTTTTTTAGTTTTGTTTTTCTCCTTTATTTTTTTCCTTTTTTTTTCTTTTTTAGTTTATTTAGATTTTTAGATTTTTTAGTTTTGTCCTGGTCGTCATTTATACTCCCTGTGTCCCGGTGCTTTGTTGATTGCTAATCGAACATTCCTTTTGTCCTGGTCGCTTTCTCTTTGAGTGTCGTCATTTATTTTTTTCTTTTTTAGTTCTTTTAGTTTTTACCTTTTTTAGTTTTTTTTTAGTTTTTAGTTTTTTTAGTTTTTTACCTTTTTTTAGTTTTTTTAGTTTTTTCAGTTTTTTAGCTTTTTTATTTTTTTTATTAGTTTTTAGTTTTTTTGTAGTTTTTGCCTTTTTTTTATTTTTTTTAGTTTTTTAGCTTTTTTATTAGTTTTTAGTTTTTTTTGTAGTTTTTGCCTTTTTTTAGTTTTTTTAGTTTTTTAGCTTTTTTATTTTTTTTATTAGTTTTTAGTTTTTTTTGTAGTTTTTGCCTTTTTTTTCTCTTTGAGTGTCGTCATTTATTAGTTTTTTCCTTTTTTTTTTGGTTTTTTATTGGTTTTTACCTTTATTTTAGCTTATTTTTCAGTTTTTTCCTTTTTTTTAGTTTTTTTTTATTTTTTATTTTTTTTAGTTTTTTACCTTTTTTTAGTTTTTTTAGTTTTTTTAGTTTTTTAGCTTTTTTACTTTTTTTATTAGTTTTTAGTTTTTTTTTGTAGTTTTTGCCTTTTTAGTTTTTTATTGGTTTTTACCTTTATAGTTTTTTTAGTTTTTTAGCTTTTTTATTTTTTTTATTAGTTTTTAGTTTTTTTTGTAGTTTTTGCCTTTTTTAGTTTTTTCAGTTTTGACGTCACCTGATCCAGTTTTTTCAGGTGACGTCACCTGACACATCCATCCACACATCCACAGACAGACAGACAACTTATTTTTATATATATAGATAAATAAGTTTTAAGACTAAGTGAAGCTTAAACTGAATGTGAAAATTAAGCTTAAAACAAACAAAAATATTTTGGTATTGAATTGTAATTCAAACCAAAAACTAACAGAAATTTCATGGCAAACAAACACACAAAAGGTACTAATATAAATAAATAAATAAACGTTAAGACAAGTGAAACTTTTCAATGAATGAATGACTGTATTTAAAGCCATTTTTCAGGCCGTATACATACATATATAACAACAAACAAACTAAATTATGTAACAATCGACTTTCGAATAACAAGACCCTTCCGGACAAAATTTGCCACTGCTACTATATTTATTTTTGACGTCGACTTCAAAGTTCCAAGAAGGGGCTCACGACCACCCACCCCAAGAAAGCTCCCTCTTTGCTCATTTAGCCCCTGACACCTGAAAAGAAAATGGTCTAGCCCATCAAGATCACCGCAAATTGGGCAAGTATACCGCATTCCCGGGTGACACCTATTTTTCCAAATACTGTGAAGAGGGAGACAGTTTGCTCGCAACTGCATCCAAGACCTCAAGGATTCTTTTGGAGTCCCTAATTTAAAATATAGCTCTTCGCCATAATTTTGTTTCACCTTATAGTAAGAACTTAAGCTTTCCGACTGGCTAAGGTCATTCCACCATTTCTGAATTTCTTGGTCTTCCAGCCTTGTTTGGATCTCTGACAGAAAGGCTTTTTTATCTGAGATTGGACCCTCTCCTCTATTCCATACATACGATAGACCTGTGCTGTCCAGTAGTTTTTTGACATGGAAGGGCCATGACGATTTTTGTTCCAGGGTAAGTAATTCATTATACGCTGCTCTGACGAGTCTTGGGGAGGTATATAGCAGTATTTTCAGCCAAAACTTAATTAATTGGATCTATGTATGTTTTCTCATGGAGAGAAGTCCCAAATTTCTCTTGATGAAAAGTGTGCGAGTTGTGGCGTGCAGACCTAGCATTCGTTTATAATATTGTACCAGTAGAGTTTCTAATGAATTTGCCACTTCTAGGCCCCATAATTCCCCTCCATAGTGGAAGATTGGCCTTATTTTTGAGTTGAACACGTTTTTGTGCATTTTTAAGTCACCTATTCCCGTCAAATTACTGTTCCTGAACAGCGTTGCCAATGCTGCTTTTCCTCGATTTGCCATTTTCGAAATATAATTGCTCCATCTTCCGTTCGATGTTAGATGGAATCCTAAATATATTGCGTGAGACACAACCTTCTCAGCTTCACCATTCAAATTAAAACTTTCTTCATC
Source organism: Artemia franciscana (assembly GCF_032884065.1). Lineage (NCBI taxonomy): Eukaryota > Metazoa > Arthropoda > Branchiopoda > Anostraca > Artemiidae > Artemia > Artemia franciscana. Next base: position 9,595,772 of record NC_088880.1, on the reverse strand, counting down.
TTTATTTCCTGTTGATTGTCTACGGCAAAAAATCATCAAAAAATCAATGTTGTAACAAGTACAAAAGAAAATCTTTGTAATACAATCCGCTTTAACAAAGCACCAAATACGCAGTAGACCTTTTTTTTGGGGGGGGGGAGCAGGGGTCAGCTCCCATGATTTGGCTCTGGTTAGGCCAATTCAGGGGTGGCCTGACCAGAGTTTTGTATATTTCCAGAAAAACTGTGGAGACTTGACTACTGACGGTTCTTTTCAGGAGTCCCAAATTTGCGTTTGGTCTCGAAACTGCTTGTGCGGTGTGTTAATGGAATTATAAAACTTTCATCCAACAGGATTCTTAAGTCTCTACCACTATTAGATATAGGAAGCAAGACTGTTAATGATGTTTCGCCATCGTATATAGTGTACTGGTTCCGCGGATTACCACGACCGAAATGAAGAGTGACGTTAAGATTGGCTTGTAGACTAATTTTGTCCGCGGTGCCAAATAGCTTGGAGTTGTCAGCGCAAGAGTCAGGTGGTTTTTTGTTTCAGCTACCAGGTCATTTATTTAGATGATGAATAAGGTCAGTCCAAGGACAATTCCTTGAGGGACGCTGCTCAGAACGTGGCAAGGTGTTGAATAGACCTCCTCTCCGCCCGTGGTAAAGAGCCGTACCTTTTGGGTTTTGCCACCCAGGAAGTCCATTAGCTAGTCAGCCAGCTCTTTGTTAATGCCAGCAGCTGTGAGTCTCGGCTGCAAACGACTATGAGGGAATTTGTCGAAAGTTTTGGCAATGTCTAGCAGAATTAGATCGACAGGAAATCCTCTGTCAAGAAGCCGAATAATTAGTTCGTAAGTTTCGAGTAGGTTAGCTTCGACTGACTTCCCGGAAAGCAAACCATGTTGTTTGTCTGAGATAATGCTGTTGGAAACAAGATGCTTGAGAAGTGCGTCGTTAACAATGCTTTCTAAAAGCTTAGCGACAGCAGACTTGAGGCATATAGTTCTGTAGTTTTCAGCTTTAGATCGGTCACCCTTTTTGAATATGGGTGTAATATATGCAGTCTTCCATTGTGGAGGGAACAACTCTGCTGTCAAGAGAAAACTGAAACAAATGGCACAAACCAAAGGAAATCTCGGTGGCTGTTTCTTTGAGCAGCTTCAGTTGATTCCGTTGGAAAATGCTGATTTGTTAGTATCTAGGTTTTTTAGCCTCTTTTCCACCATAGACAGAGTGAAAAAAACTGTGCTCGTGGGAGATGATAAGTCGTATTTAGGAGGGCGTGGAGGAGCAAGATCTGACTCTGTTGTGAAGACGGAAGAGAACTGGTTGTTTAGTAAATTTGCTAGTTTCTGGCTGTCAGACACTTCTCTTCCATCATCAGTAGTGAGGCGTTTAACACAGCGCACAGCATGGTCTTTACTGTATACTTAATTCCAAAACTTTTTTGGGTTTCTCTTGCATTCATTGGTAAGTCCAAAGTCGAAATTTTGGTACAGTTAAATTTCGTAGTCTGTTCTGAGTTTGGATGTACTTTTCATAGTGACCAGGCTCGTCCCTTTTCTTCCAGTGGCGCAGTTTCCGATTTGTTTGTCTTTTAATGAAAGGGGTCGTATGTGGTAATGTCCTCGGTACGGGAACCAGCTTTTGTGTCGTGTTTCTACTCTGAATCACGGTGACAGCTGTCAGGAATTTCTCCCATTGGGCATTGACATCTCCCTGAAGTAGCTCATCCCAGTTGATGAGTCTTTGCTCCCTTATAATTACCTCATACTCTGTGCAAACCTGTTTTTGGATTTACTTCTCACTTGATGTCTAGAGGCGATTATTTCTATGGCAAGATGGCTGCTTTTCCTGACTGATGGGAGATATTTTACCTTCTGAATTGCTTCGAATCTGTTTACAAATACCAGATTTAATATTTTGGATTGTTGGGAAGGCCGAAACTGTTTGACTTGGTCAACTAGTTGGTAGGCAGAAAGGTCATGTACACTCTTAATAAAAGGTCTAGCTTTAATCGAGCTATTGGCAGTAGAGTAGTAAGGGCACCCGTCCATCCAGATCATTCCTGGGAAATTGAAATCACTTCTGATAATAAAATCGCCTTTAAAGTTTTCAATAGCTTGACGGAACATTAATGAAAGTGGGCTCTCTGTCTCAATGGCTGAGGGTGAAGACGGGCTCCAATAGTTACAACCGACTATGAGAAAGCGTTGGTGCAGTTCTTTATCAGTAAGGTCAAACCATACAGATTCAACAAAGACTGAATTTGCCTCAATGCTCAGCTCACGTACTGTATGTGTATTTTTTATCAGAGCTAGAACACTGCGTTTGCATCTTACACAAGAAAGGTCAGAAACGACTTGGTAACCAGGCATATTGATATGAAAATATTCTACCCTTGTTCTTGAATTCTTAGGACACACTTCGGTTAATAAAACCAGGTCAAGGTTCTTTTGGTACATCAGACTCATAAGTTCATTTAATTTGTTTGTTAGCCGTCAACGTTAGATAGGGAAATAGAAAAGTTCTGGACATACATGTTGACTCCTCTTTGTAAATGGTACCAGCTGATCCTCTTCAATTGGCTCGAAAGGGGTAGCATCAAATTGATATTCTTAAGACCTGATACCAGAACTGATGGTTGTGAATGTCAACGATTTATCTGCTGCAGTTGGGGATAACTCATCGTCACTTGAAAATACACAAGAACTTTGCCGTAAGTCTTGGACACTTTCACTTAGTCCTATACTATGCTCGCTATAACTAGAAAGTTTATTTATAACACTATACACAAGTCCCCTATTATGCAGGTTTAGTGCTGATTGGGCACCGACTGGGATCAGGATGCTTTCCTTTGGCTTGGTCCGTTTTTAACGCAATTTGAAAGTCACGAAAGGCTAGGCTTATCTCCCCTGTGGCGTTCTGGCTTTAAGCTCTTCTACAAGTGATTATTGGCAGGCACGATCTTCCCTTGACATGTCGTTTCTAAATTGTATTTCACCTTTCTTCTTGAAAGATTTCTACAAAATTTGCTTTCTTAGTTCAAAATAACTAACTTTGAATATGACTGGTGGGTGGCAGCCTTATGGCTGCACCGTAGGCCCCTCTCTGGTGCAAAGCAGGAGTCTCTGTACATTGGTTATTGAGTCGCAATTTATACCAAAGTCATTCTTTAGGATTGAAAGAATGGCTCTGCTGTCATCCTGGGAGGGTCGTATACTATACGCAATGACACTGTTTCCTCTATTCTCTCTGTCTTTTTCATCCCGAACAGTACAAAGAACATCCAAGTTTAATGTTTGTCTAGAGTTGAGCCACAGAGAAGAAACTTTACTTTGCACAACTTGTCAAGCGTCACCAGCGTGACACTTACTTGCAAGAGACGATTCAACCACGTTAAATTTTTCACGGAGGGCTGTTATCTCGATTCTCAGACGTTCCGCCGACTACGCAATGGACTGGTTTATACTTTGGTATAGAGTGGTTAGTGCATTTCCCACAATAGATGTGATCTTGGCAGCTGAAGCATCATGATGTGAAGCACTCTGGGGACACACTTTGCATGCTGGACATACCCATCTGAGATTGATTTTCTCCACCATTTTGTCATGTTTAGAGGTAGTTAGTTTTAGGCAAGTCGCACAGAACCATCATAGTTTATTGCTGATGAACTCACATCTAAGTTTACAGTGCAGGTAACACACTTATCAAAATTTTTCTTGAGTCTATGCCGTGGACGTTTCTGTTTTGTGGGCATTACTTCCTCTGTTCACACTAGGAGTATGTCTCCATTCCCTTTCACTTATTCTATGGTCCAGTTTAGAGACTTTCAAATTCAGTGGGTAGTGTCACAAGAAGCACTGTCACTTATTCTGTGGTCCAGTTTAGGGATTTTCTAGGTTGTGTCTGATTCGACTTGCGAAAGTTAACCTGAAAGTTGACTTTTTTCTCTGCTGCCGTTTTATTTTGTAAGAAGTCGATCAAGCAAGTCAACAGAGAATCGCCAATCGAACGGTTCACTGGCAAAAAATGCAGAAAGTGGTTGCCTTGCCCTTCAATTCATAGATTTAACTAAAAGTCTTTCAGGCATCTTATATCAAAATACATCTGACACTTTTAATGTTTTTTTTTAAAGACATAGGAGACCATTAAAGTTTTGCATTTGCTGTGCTAAAAAATTGTCTTAAAAAGTGCCAAGTTTACAGAGTTATTTTAATATTCTTCTTGCTGATCAGTATAATTGTTTTTAAAATTTCTTCTGTTTGAAGCATTTTAGAGAGATTCTAAGCCAACCATGGGTATATTGCTTTGACAATTGATTTTGCTCAAGTGAGCTGGTGGAAAACAAATAGAACATATACTTTTTCTTTTTTTATCATTTCAAGACTAGAATATCACAAAACTAAGCATTCATAGTGCTGATTGTATCTTAAGTAAATACAATTCCTAATTGATTTTTGTTGATACCTGTCTCAAAATGAATTTGTCTAAATAAAATACATATTGTTTATAGGACAGCTGTGAAAAATGGTAGGAACTATGACTTGAGTTGTTCTTTTCCAATATTTTCTTTTTTCAAATAATTTTTGTTTTCTGGTCACATTTGTGTTCCTTCCTAAGTGGCTGGCACTCTAGGTTGAGAATCCTTTATCCGAAGGGCACAGGTTTAGTTCCTGGCATGACCAGTTTACTTGGTTTGGGACAAAGGTCAGTGATGTGACTCTGTAAGTTCAGCCAGAACTGGCCTAACCTTGAAAGGTTACCTAGAGAAATCTAAGGTCAGTAAACAGGAAGGGCATGCAAAAACATAGGATTACTGGTCTCTAGCTTCCTATTGCACTTCCTGGCTAAAAAACCACCTGGTCCTTTACTGGGCTTCTGACTTAGCCATAGAAGCTTCTTTTAAACCCACTATACGTAAGTACAAAGGAAAAATGCCAGTAAGGTGGTTCTTCCTTTTCAATGAATTTTTGATGTACAGACAAGAGTGTAGGTCATAAAAGATGGCTGGTAAATGTTTTGCAAGGTTTAAAAATTTAGGACAATTGCTCAGGTTGGCAATGAGCACAAAAGTAGAATTGTGTGAATGGTTTTTCTTTGTAACTGTTAAATTTATGTATTGTCAAGTATTTTAAAGTTAATCTTCACTGTTTTGTTTTAACTGCCATGGCCTTAGGAATTTAGTGTATTAAAACTACTTATGTTAATTTATTTTCTTTTAAACAGACAGGAGTTCTATGTTTCTTAGCTTCAATAAATTTATATGCAATTTTGAGACCAGGGGTTACAAAGTAGGTCAAAACTTGCAAATGAACTGTGGTGTGACAAATTAATTTGTAAGAAATGTATATCAATTTAAAGATTAAAAAAAACAATCATGTAGAAAACAAAAAAGACAAATAAATTTAAGTATCCCTTTACAACCATTAAAGAAGTGTCACAAATGTAGGTCACCCTGAAGACTGAAATGATCAAAGCTTTAATTATGAATCTGTTTTCTTTAAACAGACTAAAGGTGCAAACCTCCAAGCTTTGACAAATTCAAACTCACTTTTGGGCTCTTTCCTTTTCAATAGGAACTTTCTTTGGATTTTTTTTCCAACCAAGTAAAAACAATAGGGAGAGGATCAGGTGTAAGTGACTTTCCATTTAGCCTACATACCCAGAAGAAAATCATGCAACTCTATACTAATAATTGGTAAACTTTTTGTTGTTCATATTTATGACTTATAAATAAAGTGAGCATTCCCCTGATGCCTCTTTTATATTCTTTACAAACATAATAAGTGCTTCAATTGCAAGTTCAAATTTAAGCACTTTTTGAGCTCTTGAAAATGACCAAAATATTCTAGATTTTGGTATAAAAAAGCTTAGAACATTTGTCTCAAACTTACTGTTTCTTTCTTAATCCATTTTCTAAATGTTTTATAATCCACAAGCGCCAATTTTCCACAATTAAGTTGAATTAATAAATTTTACAATAATATGCTGCTTTCTTCTCCTTTGATGCCAAATTTTCAATTAAAGTATGTGTTTTTGGTTATTTTTCACAAAATGTTTCTCGCTGCCAAAATTTGTTAGGTTAGGTCAAAAAGTGCTTAAATTTGAATTAGCAATATAAGCAATTATTATACTTGTAAAGAACATACAAAAAGGCATCAAGTGGTATATTCATTTTATTTGTAAGTCAAATATGAACAAAAAATTTAGTCCCAACCTGCCTAATTTGCAAATATATAGCCAAAATTATGTATTTTCAATGTATTCTGCCACCTTTTAGCCTACTTGTTTTTCCAGTTCTTGTTTTGTCACAGTTGCTTCAATTATCAGGTACTAGGGTTGAGGGATAGATTGGCAGAATCAATAGGAAATATGTAATTTCAGCATTAGATTTCCATATTAGGAAGGTTGGGGCTAAACTAAAGCAGGGCTACATATAGAACGTGTTAGCTATAATTATTACGTAAATTATATCAAATCACCTTTTTTTAACAGGTTTCGGTAAAATTGGTGCAAACACTATTACTGACTTTCATATAAAGTGAATATACCACTCGATGCCTGTTTTAATACTGTTTACAAATATAATAATCGCTTCTACCGCAAATTCAGATTTAAACACATTTTGACCTCTTAAAAATGGCCTAAATATGGGGTCATTACAAATCTCTAATAGTTTAGAAACAAATTTGGGCTATATATTTGCACATCAGGGGGGTGGGGGTAAAGCATAGCATATATTAAATGCGTAAACTAACCATGCTGTATTTTTGCTGTTGCACAGTTGCACTGATGATTTCTCTTCTCATTAAAATTCGATGTGAATTTTTAGCTTCTTTAAGAAGTTTCGATGTGAAACTTTGCGCTGTTGCACTGGTGATTTCTGTTCTCAATAAAATTCGATGTGAATTTTGTGAAACTTCTGCTTCTTTGCTAGTTAACTTGAGACGAACGTACAATGTCAAAAATTCGTTGAAAGTCAACTTTTTATCAGCATTCAGTCACCGTTTGACAAATCGAACGCTCCCAGTTAACGAAGAATCGCAAATAAAATGTCGTAATGACGATTTTAGTTAACTAAAATAGTGAATCAAACGCAACTCTGATTCAGTGGGTAGCATCGCAAGAAGAAAAGAACAATACAGGGCAGACAAGGTTGACAGCTATAGTGCAGCTAGACTATATATTCAACAAAGAGTGATAAAACTCAAAAGAAAAAAAAACCTCAAACAAGGCTTATTCAATTAATACAGACCGTGCCCATGGGGCTCATGGACTAATATGCTTTTAATTTATAGGTAATGCTACCTGTAAGCAAGCCCACTTAATGCATTTTTAAGTTTGCTCCATGGAGGAGGAGGGTCAACCAGAAACGGATGCACTTCTAGGTTTAGCAGTTATAAGTGCTCTAAACTAGAAACTATGCTGCTATGCTGCTTTGCAGCATAGTTTTGATAAAATTCTAGTTAATTGACTTCTTGCTATCTCGGAAAGGGTTTAGGTTAGGAAAATGAGACTTTCAGGGACGGGTCTACAGGCTAAAGTATGTCCTGGGAAGGTATTTTGAAGTACCTACCTCTATTCCTTCTTCCTCTAGAGGGCCCTGACCTTTAAAAATATGTGTGTTATATAAGTGAAACCTTGTGAAATAGATCTTCTGCTTAATTGAAGTACAACAAAATTGTTTTTAGCTTCATAACTTTGCTCAATTCCATTTTATAAGGCTTTAAAGATATGGAAATAATTTCCTAAATTTTAAGAACAGAAGGATCAATATGGCTCAAAATTCTACTCAAATAACAGGAATTGCATTTTCAGAACTAAAGGCAGAGGAAAAGCAACTAGTAACTAAAAATTAGGTAAACTGCTAGTCCATTGACTTCTTGCTATCTTGGAAAGTTGTTGGGCTAGAGAATTGAAACTTTCAGGGATGTGTCTACAGGCTAAAGTATATCCCAGGAAGTTATTTTGAGATCCCTAACTATACCCCTTCCCCCTCCTCTATATAATGTTGTTTTTTGTGCATTACAGCTTATATTTTGGTCAAATTCGATCCTATATTACTATTACAAGTGTAAATCCTTGCTTACCTTAGAAACATTCAACTTTTCACTGTTTTTTAAGGTACTATATTCCATAATTAGATCACCTGCATTGAAGTACAATTCTTACCTTTTATGGTATAGTTCAAAATGGATTGCAGGCATTTAAACGCATCCTCTGTTTGAAACTCTTATCTTTAAAGGGCTTTTGACAGGGGTGATACAGATAAGACTTTGAACTTTTAAGGGGCTTCTCACTCAAAATTATGATTTGTTGCTACAATTGGGTAAGGTTTATGTTATATGTGTGTCAATAGCATTTATTTTGTAAATCATACCAGCATAGAGAAAGTCAATTTCTTCAAGAAGGCCCAATAATGATTCTTAGAAACCTGAAGAGAGGCAAAACAGAAATTTAGTGAGAAAAATAAGCACAAGTCCTAAATACATGATTGACATAACTGTAACGGATACGCTCTCTTTGGGTGAGTTTTTTTTTTGGGGGGGGGGGTTAATTTGAAAAAAAATTAGAAAGATGGATTTGTAACTTACAAATGGGTGATTAGATCTTAATGAAGTTTGATATCTAGAAGGATCTTGTGCTTCAGAGCTCCTATTTTAAATCCCAACCAGATCCAGTGACATTGAGGGGAGTTGGATGGGGAAACCAGAAATCTTGGAAGACATGAAATTTGAGGTATCTTTATCTTCAAAATGGGTGGTCAGATCTTAATGAAACTTGATCTATAGAAAGATCATATGTCTGAGATTATTAATATAGATGCTTATACAGAAATTACTCTGTATATGAAACGGGTTTTTCCTCCTCAACGCCCCACTTTTTACGCTAAAGTTTGACACTTTCTGTTAACTTTACTTTTTAAAACAGTAAAAAACTTTAGTGTAAAGAGCAGGGTGTTGAGGAGGAAAAGGCCCTTTCATATACAGAGTAATTTCTGTTCATTTTAAGTTTTAATGTTGCTCCTTACTTTTAGTTAAAAACACTTGTTTTTTTATTTAATTTATACCATAGTTTTATAAATATATATTTAAAATTATCAAAATAAACCAAAAATAAGCCCTTAATAAACATTAATTACAACACAACTATCCAGAAAAGAAGTTTTACAAAGAAAAGTAAAGGACCATATTAAACTTAAGACAAGCTTCAACACATTCCTATAATATTTAAAGCTCAATGTTTTGTGAGAAACCAGGAAAGGAAAATATATAATTAATGAAAAAAATCAAATAGTTGAGAAAATGAGAATTTTGTCTCATTTTCTAAAATCTAGAAATTCTTCAAAAATCTAGAGGGGGAGTATGGGGCAGTTCCAAGAATATGCGGGGCAAGTTTAAACTGCTGGGAAGAATAAATCATTATTCAAAGTTTCATTTATTCAAAAAAAAAATGTGTTGTTTCCACTTTTTGTTGAAATTATACCCATTTTCTCTCTAGTATTTATAAGATTATGCTATATTTCAATGTCTGGACTCCAATTATATTTTAGCCTGATGAAGGGTTATAAAGCTCTGATATGTAAATCTGATATTTTTGAAAAATTTAACGTTGCTTCTTTGTTTTCACTTGAATAATCCATTTTAAGGCACTTGATATTAACCAAGTGACATATAGTGATCGCAAATTCTGTTGTTCTGTTGATCACGCTCAATAGTGCTTCTTAAAAACCTGAAGAGAGGCAAAACAGAAATCTGAGACCAGTGGTGTCAATTACAGGAGGGACAAGGGAACCACCCCATGCTCCCCCTCTAGATTTTTTGTATATTTTCATTGAAAATGCCTTTATTTGTTTTTTCTTTGAAAAAGAACAACAAATCAACCCCCCCCCGCTATATTTTCAAAACGCATTTTACACCTCCTAAATTGTGTTATTTGACACTGTCTTAGATTGGATCTCTCAACTCAACAAACACAAAGAAGACTTATGAAAAACTTACAGATTTGTAAGCAGTCTTTAATGATATTTCCGTCATTATAAATTTTCCACAAATATCATGAAAAGTGAAATCACCAATGCAACAGCACAAACACACATAAAAAAAAAAAAAGACAGAAGGAGAAAAGGAAGACTGTTTTCCTAAATTAGTGATTAATATAGACCAGCACTTGAATGAGGCCTTAACCCTACTCATCCATACAATCACATAGGTCAAACAGCATTATAACTTCATCAAAAGCTCCTTTCAGATCCCGGAAAGCTGTTCTGGCTTCCAGGGGAATTGTTATGTCACTTGTAATTACCTTTCCATGTGTCATCCAGTATTTAAAAGAGTAATTAATGTGGAGTTCAAATATTGAGAAGATTGTTTGTTTTAATGAGAATGTAAATATATGGGCGGTTGTGAGAAAATTAATACAATCTTTTCTTGTTAAATTCAAATAGGCTAGGAAAAAACAAGCTGTATCCAGGAGGGGTAAAGGGTATGTGTTGGAGAAACCTTTCTCCGACTCATAAAAACGCAACAAAACGAATATAAACAAGTCTTTCATGCGTTTCATAGTTTTTGTTTTATAAAGATTCCTCAAAAAAATCATTAATACCCCTTCCCCCTTGGAAATTTTCTGGATACTACCCTATGAAAGAGATTTAGAAATGTGAAAAATACCAGTTTTCAAATTTTAATGGGTGTGTAACATTTCTAAATCTTCTATATTGGTAAAACACCAACAATTGGGAAAAGGGATTGTTGAAACACAAATATTCAATCAACAAAGTCATAGTTTGCACCAAAGGCCTGAGGATTTTGATTCTGCCTTGGCCCAACACGTGCACAATAACCCTCACCACTTCATTTTGTTTGAAAACACTTCCATTATTCAGAGGTCCTTGTCAAAATATTTGCTTGATTTTCGTCTTCACATTTTGCTACTGGCTGACAAAATTCTCATTTTCTCAACTATTTGATTTTTTTCATTAATTATATATTTTCCTTTCCTGGTTTCTCACAAAACATTGAGCTTTAAATATTATAGGAATGTGTTGAAGCTTGTCTTAAGTTTAATATGGTCCTTTACTTTCCTTTGTAAAACTTCTTTTCTGGATAGTTGTGTTGTAATTAATGTTTATTAAGGGCTTATTTTTGGTTTATTTTGATAATTTTAAATATATAAAGCTATGGTATAAATTAAATTAAAAAAACAAGTGTTTTTAACTGAAAGTAAGGAGCAACATTAAAACTTAAAATGAACAGAAATTACTCTGTATATGAAAGGGCCTTTTCCTCCTCAACACCCCGCTCTTTACGCTAAAGTTTTTTACTGTTTTAAAAAGTAAAGTTAACAGAAACTGTCAAACTTTAGCGTAAAAAGCGGGGCGTTGAGGAGGAAAAACCCCTTTCATATACAGAGTAATTTCTGTATAAGCATCTATATTAAGCATCTCAGACATATGATCTTTCTATATATCAAGTTTCATTAAGATATGACCACCCATTTTGAAGATAAAGATACCTCAATTTTCACGTCTTCCAAGATTTCTGGTTTCCCCATCTAACTCCCCGCAATGTCACAGGATCTGGTTGGGATTTAAAATAAGAGCTCTGAAGCATAAGATCCTTCTAAATATCAAAGTTCATTAAGATCTTATCACCCATTTGTAAGTTATAAATACATCTTTCTAATTTTTTTCAAATTAACCCTCCCCCCCCAAAAAAAAACTCATCCAAAGAGAGGGTATCTGTTACAGTTATGTCAATCACATATTTAGGACTTGTGCTTATTTTTCCCACTGTTTTGCCTCTCTTCAGGTTTCTAAGAATTATTATTGGACCTTCTTGAAGAAATTGACTTTCTCTATGCCGTTATGATTTACGAAATAAATGCTATTGACACACATATAACATAAACCTTACCCAATTGTAGCAACGAATCATAATTTTGAGTGAGAAGCCCCTTAAAAGTTCAAAGGCTTATCTGTATTACCCCTGTCAAAAGCCCTTTAAAGATAAGAGTTTCAAACAGGGGATGCGTTTAAATGCCTGCATTCCATTTTGAACTATACCGTAAAAGGTAATAATTGTTTTTCAATGCCAGTGAACTAATTATGGAATATAGTAGCTTAAAAAACAGTGAAAAGTTGAATTTTTCTAAGGTAAGCAAGGATTTACACTTTTAATAGTAATATAGGATCAAATTTGACCAAAATATAAGCTGTAATGCACAAAAAAACTGCGTTATATAGAGGAGGGGGGAAGGGGTATAGTTAGGGATCTCAAAATAACTTCCTGGGATATACTTTAGCCTGCAGACACATCCCTGAAAGTTTCAATTCTCTAGCCCAACAACTTTCCAAGATAGCAAGAAGTCAATGGACTAGAATTTTACCAAAAATTAAGGTAAAATGTTGTTTTGTCAAAATTTCAATAGGCATAGACCTGTCATGTAGGCAAATTCCAGGACTCTCTAGAGGGAGAAGTAGTGGAGTTGGGTACTTTAAAATACCCTCCTGGGACATACTTTAGCCTGTAGACCCATCCCTGAAAGTTTCATTTTCCTAACCTAATCCCTTTCTGAGATAGCCAAAAGTAACTAAACTAGAATTTTACCAAGTGGACTACAAAATACATTAGAAATATTATGATTTGAGCTTTGCAATACACTTGCACATCAGTGAAGTTTAGTGGGTAAAGTAGTACAAAGCACTCCATAAAGATATGTCTGTGTATTTTAGGGCTTTAGAGTTCAATCAACATCAACAAAGTGAATATAAGGAGGATCAGGGGAGGGTAAATTTATAGCAGTTCATATAACTGACTCACCAATAAAGTGCACATACCACTTGATGCCTTTTTTATGCTCCTTATGAATGTAATAATTGCTTCTGCCATAAAGGTTTTGCAAACAGATAAATTACCTATAGAGCAAAGCATATTAGTTCATAATCCAGGCAGGCAGCAGGGCAAGGTCTGTATTCTGATCAACTAACAATTCAACCAATCAGAATACAGACCTTGTCCTGCTGCTTGCAGGGTTCATGGACTAATATGCTTTGCTCTATAGGTTAATGTTATCTGTAAGCAAAATCAGGCATTTGTTTTGTTCAGATACAGCTGGCTAGTTTAAACTTGAAAGTAAAAGTGAACAATCTTGGATATTAACATTAATGGATGCATGAGTTTTTTTTTACTTATCTTTTGACTTCCTATTATACAGGAATTACCAGGGACAACTGGAATTAGTATTTTAATTTCATTCACATTGTACAACTCCAACTTTTCCCTCAGCTTCAAAACCCTTCCCACTTTACAGATTTTTAGTTTGCCCCATGGAGGAGGAGGGTCAACCAGAAATGGTTGAACTCCTAGAATTAGCATTTCTAAGTGCTATGGTATGGAAACTTAGACAGCTTTCGAGCTTAGACAGCTTGTGATGAAACTAAACAATTACCAGCAGTAATATTGTTTTGTCAAAATTCTATTTGGTATATAGATTTAAGTAGGCAAATTTCTAAGGCATAAAAAATCTGGGGAGGGTTAATATAGTAGCTGGCAGTACCTTTTCCAGAATGTGTTTTAGTAAAGTTTTCTACCAAATGATTCATTAGTAAAGTTTTATTTTAGAGACAGCAAAAAGTAGCTTGTCTAGAATTTTACCAAAGGATTAGTTTTCCATATAGTGCCATATATTTCTGTCTTTCATTAGCAGGCTATAGTCATGCCTACATTAAACTTGTTATGTTCTCTGATTGAAATTTGTATCTGCAAGCTATTGAGCATAATTTACATAATTTACTTGAATATATTATTGAAAGTATATAATAAGAGAAAGAAACATTAGTCACATTCTTGAAGCCTTCTAAGTAAGAACAGCTTGATATAGACTCTTGGAAATACATAATAGGCCTACATATTGTGGTGTTTTAAGCATTACAACCTGTGTGAAGCTTTCAGTTCAGGAGTTCAACCAAATTTTCCAACCTAACAGTTTTTGGCTTGAAAAATTTACTGTCAGGATACATAACAGCTAACAGAATAAGATAACAGCTTTTTTTTGTTTTTACTCTGAAAGCTTATTATAGCTTAAATTCCACACTAAACTCAATATACAGTTACAAAAATTAGACTGATTTGAATTTTAACACCCATTTTTTAAATAACTTTGGATTTTTTATGCCTTTGACTTTTGAAGGAATTGAGCCTGTGCTTTCAGCTGTATAAAGATAAGATATAGTTTGCAGTGGTTAAAAGTCATTATTAGTCCTTAAAAGTAATAGATTTTGTATTTCTAGGGACTTTGCTTGCACTCTCCCTACTAAACTCTGATTGCTTTATCCAAGTGTTCAATATACTGTTACACTTCTCTTAATTTGCATCAACTCTATTCCAAAATCGTTTGTGGATCTGCCTCAAATTCTGATAATGGCTAATCTTACCACAGTTTCTGAGGATTATTTCATTAAGAATGGTAAGTTATGCAGTTATTGCTTTTTATCTTCCTTGATCAATAAGTGGTCATAAAAAAAAATTTAACTGCATATATACTTTAATCTAACCAATAAGAGCTGAGGTTGTAAAAAAAAAATCTTCTTTGTGATAGAAAATATATCTAAACTTAGTTTATTAGCCTTAATTTTTAAGTTTTTTGAGACAAGTAACCATTTGGTAGAAGGATTTGTGTCACTCTGTTTTTGTGTAGACATGATGTTCAAAATATTACCCACAAAGTAGAGGTAGTTATGAGGCTTCAGATAGAAATATTAAATTATAGGAGGGGAGGGATAAAGTTAGTTGAATTCAGCTGTTTAACTTTGGGAGACTACATTTTAAGTTTTATATTTTGGAAACTAATGCAGAAGACCATAATTGATTGGTATTTTTCACTTTTTATTTTTTTTTTGTAATTGTAAAGCTGTAAAATGTTTATCTTTTAGCTGGGTTTCCTTACTCAATATTCAATTTTTATCTTATTCTAAACATTATTTTACATTTATCTTTATCTTAGATGTTCTATGCTAATAAATTTGGTTTGATATTTCAGTTTTTTTGTTATAAAAAGATAATTTCAATTATATATGTAATGTCAATCTATTTAATTTTTTTCACTTAACTAAAAATAAAGCAGTGGGATTCATTTATTATGCTTTATTGTTGAATATTTTATATGACTGTTCAATTTAACTTTTGTTTTAGAAGTTCAAGATGCTTTACCAGGCTGCAGTGAGAAGCCATTTCAAATTCCGAACCATAATTAGTCACCAAAACATGAAAACGTTCCTTTGCTTAATTCACCTAGCATTTCAGGGCCTGGTAAATTTGAATACAACACCCAGAAATTGGAAAAAAAATGTAATTGCATATGTGCTTTAGTCTAACCAATAAAAGCTGAGGTTGTTAAAAAAAATTCTTCTTTTTGATGGTAGACACATCTAAACTCAGTTTATTAGCTTTAATTTTTTAAGTTTTTTGAGACAAGTAATCATTTGGTAGAAGGATTTTATGTCACTCTGTTTTTTGGGCAGACATGATATTCAAAATAATACCCACAAAGTAGGGGTAGTTATGGGGCTTCAGATGGGAATATTAAGTTATAGGGGGGGGGGGGGAGGAGGGATAAAGTTAGTTGAATTCAGCTGCTTAACTTTGGGAGACTACATTTTGAATTTTATATTTCGGAAACTAATGCAGAAAACCCTAGTTGATTGGTATTTTTCCCTTTTTATTTTAATTTTTTTTTTGTAATTGTAAAGCTGTAAAATGTTTATCGTTTAGCTGTGTTTCTTTACTCAATATTCAATTTTTTCTTATTCTACACACTATTTTAGATTTATCTTTATCTTAGATGTTCTGTGCTAATAAATTTGGTTTAATATTTTAGGTTTTTTTTTATAAAAAGATGATTTTAATAATATATATATATAATGTCAATCTATTTAATTTTTTACACTTAACTAAAAAACAGCAGTGAGATTTGTTTATTATTCTTTGTTGTTGAATATTTTATATGACTGTTCAGTTTAAATTTTGTTTTAGAAGGTGAAGACGCTTTAACCGGCTGCAGTGAGAAGCCATTTCAAAGTCCAAACCTTCATTTGTCACCAAAACATGAAAATGTTCCTTTGCTTAATTTACCTAGCATTTTAGGACCTGGTAAATTTGAATACAACACCCAGAAATTGGAACCTAAATACTCTGACCATGAAGGTATGCTTCAAACTTTTTTGTTTTTGTACAATGGAATGTAATGGATAATATTTTGTTGGAAGAAAATAGGACAAGGGGGCTTAATCTTAAGATGAAACTTTTGTTTGATCTTCTTCCAATGTGCAGGTGTTTGCCAAACCGTTTTTATGGCCTTATATGAACATATTCAAATTTGAATACATTCAAGTTTTCACTTGAAAAGTAGTTTGGCAAATATTGTTTTTCAAAAAGCTTGATAATGAGCATTAAAAACGCATTTCTGTATTGTTTTTGTAATTTACATTTATAGTATGTATATTTCGTTTTAAATATATATATATAAATCCATCAATTATTCTCATTGCAAGTTGAATTTTAAATAAGCAGAATATTGACTGTTATGGTCTGAACTGGTTACAACAAAAACCTTTAAAAACCTACAAAGATAAAAAATTCATTTTGCACCAGTGAAGTCAAAAGTTTTTATGGTTTGCCTGTAGAACAATTTGTTTTGAATATTTCTCTAGGAAAACATAATGAGTCCTCCTGTATTTAGAAATTAAAAAGTAAGTCATGTCTTTCTTAGGTATGAAATTTTTAGAGTAGTTTGGGGGTATTTACTCCCCCCTCCAGATTTATAAAAAGAATTCCTTTGGATAATAAGGGTTGGGAGGGTATAAAATAATTTTATGAAGTGGGTCATGTATAGAAGACTCAGAGAAGATTTGATGCGTCCGTTTTTGTTGTTTTCTCCCTCAGAAGGAAAACATAAAAAATGGAAACATGAAAACTTATATCATTCCTAAATGAGTGTCACTTTACTTTACCCTTTTCCCCTAATTATCAAATATATAGCCTAAATCATATATTCTTCATGAATTTTCTATACGTGACTTTTTCAGGGATTCTAGCAATATTGATGATTTCAAGCTACTGTAAAACTCATGGACAAAAATATATTATTTTGGCTATATATTTGACCCATTAGGGAAGGTTTTCAGTAAAGTAAAGTGAACTTCTTACAGGAATTATGAAAGTAAGAATTCTTAAAAGCATTTTATTTTAATTTCATAGCATTTTCTGAGGTTGCCCAGTTAAATATGGAAAATTCATCAAATATATATATATATATATATATAATTTAGGGTATTTGAATGTAGGGGAATGGTAAGGTTTTTTGAAACATATAAAGGACAGTATGTGTTTTAGAGATTGTAAGTAGTACTTACAATCTTCAATTATGTACAAATTGTAAGAACAGTCAAGAGTATTATATCAGATCAGATGGAATATATGCCCCGATGGAATATAAGGTTTATATAGAAATAGTGGTCATGTAAACTCCAAAGGTGGCTCATTGGATTGGGAATCAGAAGTTCTTGTTCCTTTTTTAAGGGGACAAGTAAAAGTAGCTATATAATAAAGTAGCTACTTAACAGTAGCTTTTATTAAAATATATAAAGAAAACAGAAAAATAGAAAGTAATAAGATCATACAAAAATAAAGAAACGAAATTAAGAAATAACTTACTGAGCTATTGATAATATGGTAGTTGACCCTTGGAAAAGAGGGCAAAACCTCCTTCAAAGCATCTATATTTTCTTTTGCTGTGATAAACTCCTAATCAGATTACAATGCTGAAGTAAATCAAAAGCTACTTTTTAACGCCAGTTGTTTTGGCTTAATGATAATTAATTCCTTTACTACTCTGGAGTATCTTTGACTTGCCACTCTTGTTTGCGGTGACGATTTTATCCAGATTTATTGTTTTAAAGCAACTTGTCCTATGGATATTTTGAGAAGATATGAAAGTTTTTCTTTGTTTTGAAACTGTCAAATCAATTTTGTAAAATTGGTATTTTTTTCAGAAGTCAAAGCTGAAAATGGGACCTTTGGAACAAAAGAGTTGAATCAACTTTCTAACCCTGATCATACCCCCAAGCACACCTTGTCTTTTTTAGAGCCTGTTGAAGACCCAGAATTCGGCTTCTATGAAATGGCTTCTATGGCATTGAAGAAATCAAGTACCTCTCCAGGTAAAAAAAACTTTTTTTTCAGTTATTACTGGAAATTAGCATTTGGCGAATTCCCATTCACAATGAGATTTATTGATGTTAAGACTTTAGCAAATACCTCACTTGCTAACAGAATAATTCCCAGAGCCAGCTTGATCTGGCATCAAACTTGTATTTATTTAAATTGTTTGAAATTTGGCTAAATTTTGTTAATCAGTATGCTTCATTGTCATTCCTTGGCTTGAAAAAAAAACTATTTAGGTATTTAAAGGTTTCTTTTAAAGAAAAGATTCTTTTATTGGGAGAGTGATTGCTGTAAAATGAGCAAAAATCAGATAATGTGCCATATGTAAAACTACCTCAAATCAGAATGAACAAATAAATGAAATTAAAATGAACAGGAATTACGATAAATAAATCTTCATCAATAAATATATGTATTATGGAACCCAAAATGACAAGAATTACCTTCAATAATTGGGTCAAAACTAATTCATCAAATAAATATACAATTTAGGGCATCTTTTTGGCAATGCAGGGGATTGCTAAGGTTTTTTGAATTATTTAAAAAATGGTATGCGTTTTACAGCTTTTAGGCTACAGGTCCTCGGTAGGAAAAATCAATAAAATAAAAATAGTACAATCAGAGTCCTCATTTCATTTTATTACTTTAATAAACTTTCCAAAAAATAAATTTTTCAAAGAAAAGTAAAGAGCTCAGTTAAATCAAAAATGAGCAGAAATCAATTATTGTGAAATATTTAAAACTACCACAAATCCGAATGAACAAATAAACGAAACTCAAAAGGAACAGAAACTATAATAAAAAATCAGCATCAATAAATATAAGGATTATGGAACCCAAAACGAACAGAAATTAACTTCATTAATCAAGTCAAACTCAAAGCGAACAGAAATTAATAGGAGTTGGGCTAACTACCCCAATTCCTTCTCAAGGCCAGAACATAATTTGTACCTTACTGAAAAAAAAAATATTTTAAATGTTTTCATTTTTTTAGCCTTAATGAATCAAAAACAATCAAGACTTAAGGAATTAAGATTAACATCAAACAGTTCGTGGTAATGAACTGTAGTAAAGAGCGACCCGGCTCAATAGTAACCAAAACCCTAAAAAACGGAATTTTGATACCAATAGCTACATCAAAAGAATTGCATTTTTAATGCTGATTTTAAATATACAAGTTCCATCAAGTTTAGTCTTACGCATCAAAAGTTAAGAGCCTGAGAAAATTTGCCTTATTTTAGAAAATAGGGGGAAACACCCCCTAAAATTCATAGAATCTTAACGAAAATCACACCATTAGATTTAGCGAATCAGAGAATGTGGAATTTTGCATTTTTTGCCAGAAGGCAGATCACAGATGCATGTTTATTTTTTATTTTTTATTTCAGGGGTAAGGTAAGATACGATAATATTTATTTTCAAAAGACTATCACAAGCTCTATAGAGCCGAATTCGCTTTATATGTCAGTAAAAGCTAAGAAAAAAAATTCAGAACAGTACATTAAGTCAAACACTTAAAATTAAAAGGAATTAAAAAAGCAAAATCATCAAAGATAAAGGGCAAATCAGTAAACTTAACACTTAAATTACAAAAGCATTGCAGTAAATCAACAAAGAATAAAAACGGCCATAGAGGAAAAGGGGAATTTGGCAAGTACATAATCACGAATTGTTATTAAGGTGTTCCAGAATAAAAGCTATAAAACTTTTACGAAACCTTTCTGTAACAGTAAGGATCGGAGAGTAAGTTGGGATTGCTAAGGAGGCTTACCGGGGGAGTCGGAGTCTAATGGGATTGTGAAAATCAGGGAGTAAGTCCTCAGTACGGGGATTGGAAATGACTGATTTAGCGAAAAGCAGGCAAATTTTTTCCCTCCTTTCTTCTAAGGTGGTAATGCGTGCAGCTTTAAGGAGGAAGGAGTATGGAATTTTGCCTTCTTTGTAAATGATCCTGAGCGAACGCTTTTGGACCGACTCGATTTTGTCACCAAGTTCATTTGAAAGTTGCGAATGACAGACCGGACATGCATATTCCAATAACGGCCTGATAAAAGATAAGTAAACACGGAGGGAATGTATCTTAGGACAATTAAATTTGTTTAGCAGCTTAAAAATGGATAGTGAAACATTTGCTTGTTTAACAATGTTGGAAACATGTGTGTCCCACTTAAGATCATTAGAAATTGTGACACCAAGAAGCTTAACATGTTTCACTAGCGTTTCGCTTGGGATCGGGTCGCAAAAAGCAGGAGTAGATTTCAAGAAGTTGATCGTCAGTATCTATGATTTAGTGGGATTTACTGTCATATTTAGATTCTTAGATTCATCCGAACATTGGGTTAGGATTTCAACGGGGTCACTTTTAATATTCCTATCACAAACTTCAAGGATCGACAAGTCATCCACATATTTCCATCTTTGGGGGAATTCCTTGCCAATTTCGTTAATCATGACAAGAAATAATAGTGGTCCCAATAAGTTTCCTTGAGGTATTCCACAGTACCTAGGGAGGGGATTAGAGAAGGTATTTTTGTATTTTACAACTTGTGATCTGTCTGAAAGGAACGATATAACAATATTTACTAAAAGTGGGTCAATTTCAAAGTTATCATGTAGTAAACGAATTAGGATAGTGTGGTCAACTAAGTCAAACGCTTTTTGGAAATCGACTAAAACCAGGTTTAGCCATACATTTGGTTTCTCTAGTTCACTTTGGATCGTGTGAATCAAGTGTACAAGGTAATGGGTGGTGGAGGTTCTTCTGAAATTACCAAACTGTCGGATGTCAATGCGTGGTATAATTTTAATTTTAAGTCAGTCACAAAGGAACCCTTCGTAAAGCTTAGAAAAAACTGGAGTGAGTGTAATAGGACGCATGTTGGTTATAGTCAGACTGGAAGATTTCTTTGGGATGGGTGTTATAAAACATAGTTTCCAGCATCTTGGAAATTTACCAGATTTTGTAACTTGGTTAAAAATATTAGATAAAGGTCCGGCAATTGTATCTGAAAAGGCTTTAATCAAAATTCTGAGATATCAGTTTTATTCAGCATAGTCGAAAAACTTTATAACTATGTCTTTGGGGACGACTTACGTCCCCACAGTCCCCATGGGAGGGGCACCAAGTTACAAACTTTCACCAGTGCTTACATATAGTAAGGTTATTGGGAATTGTACAGACGTTTTCAGGGGGATTTTTTTGGTTGGGGGTGAGGGGTTGAGAAGAGGGGGATAGTTGAGGGAACTTTCCATGGAGGAATTTGTCATGGGAGAAGAAAATTTCCATGAACAGAGTGCAGGATTTTCTAGCATTATTTAAAAAAAAAAACAATGAAAAAATAAACATGAAAAAGTTTTTTCAACTGAAAGTAAGGAGAAGCATTAAAACCTAAAACGAACAGAAATTATTATGCATTTGAGGGGTTCACCTCCTTCTAATACCGCGCTCTTTACGCTAAAGTATTTTTAGTAATTTCAACTATTTATTCTACGGCCTTTGTAATTCAGGAGTCATTCTTAAGGAATTGGGACAAAGTTTAAGCTTTAGTGTAAAGAGCGAGGTTCTGACGAGGGGGTGAACCCCTCATATACGTAACAAAACATACAGAAGTTCGTTACGTAAGCTAACTCGTGAGTTACGGATATCTTTTACTAATAAAAACGTTCGTAAAAAGTTAGAAGTTCTAATTGCATTTTTAAGTAACCAAAATATTGGAGGGCAACTAGGCCTCCTCCTCTGCTCCTTTTTTTCAAAATCATTCGATCAAAACTATGAGAAAGGCATTCAACCAAAAACAAAATAAATATGCAAATTTTGTTTTAATTATTCATCTGCGGAGGGCCAAAATCAAAACATGCATTGATTCAAAAACGTTCAGAAATTAAATAAAAAAACAAGTTCTTTTAATTGAAAGTAAGAAGCGACCTTAAGACTTAAAACGAACAGAATCAGTATTTTACTGATTTAAAAAGTAGAGTTGAGCGAAAGAGTCAAACTTTAGCGCAAAGAGCGGGGCGTTGAGGAGGTAGCAGCACATTTCACATTCGAAGTAATTTCTGTCCGTTTTAAGTTTTAATGTCACTCCTTACTTTCGATTAAAAAAACTTTTTATTTAACATGAATAATAAACTAACATTGAACATTAATTTGTATTTTTCTTGTTTTGTTTAGTAAAGTACAAATTATTTTTGGCTATGAGAAGGCATAGGGGTTGTGAACCTTATTCATGTTAGTTTCTGCTCGTTTCGAGTTACTTCGCTATTTAAAGTAATTTTTGTTGTGTTTTTTTTTTTGTTTACTTATTGATACTGATTTATGGTAGTTGTACGCATGGTCGATTATTATATTTTATTTTTGCTCATTTTCGGTTTAATGGAATTCTTTACTTTTCGCTGAAAAACTTATTATGGTGAAAAGTGTATTAAATTAATTTCTGCTTGTTTTATATTGACTTAGTCTTTTTAAGGGAAAAATAAAACAATAGTTTAAATCTTTTTGTTTTTTTTCTTTTAAAATTCGTAGTACGCTAGAGAGGAGGTCTTATTGCCTTCTTGTAACTTGAATCTTAAAAGGGACACTAGAACTTTCGTTTTCGAATCAAACTTGCTCCTTTAAAATTTCAATGATATTACTAGCTATGATGGAGCAGTGCTGCCTATGGGATTACTTAAATACCCTTTTAATTCCTGCTTGCATATATTTTTTTTTGTTTAATTAAAACTCACCTAAAAGTTTCAACTTAATTCCTGAATTGTCATTAGTTACAGTAACCGTAGAAGTAGTATTAAAAGTATACACATAGTGTCGTCTGGCTAGTTCAAAATCTGTCGCAACTTACCCTGAAAGATCTAACTTAAAAATTTAAGCTGTTATTGATTTAGCTTTGTCACCCTTTTGGCAATCTGCATGCCCATAGTTTGTATTGATTTAATTCAATATCTGCCTAAATATTCCTTGAAAGCTTCGACTTAATACTCTTAACCTGTGCATTAGCATTATTAGCAGTATGAACATATCACCTTTTGTTTTGTTCATCATTCCCTTCAACACACGATGAAATTTTCAACTTAATACTATCAACCGTTCCTGAAGCATTACTGATGTGTCCTCTTGAAAAGCTATGTGGGCATGGTGTTTTTTGATTGAGTTCAATACAGTTTCAATCGCATGATTCCAACGGATCTGCCTTTTCAATTTAAAAGATTGCAATTCTCAATTCGATTAGCATTTGCAATCACCATCAACAAAGATCAAGGTCAATCCTTAGAAAAATGTGGTATAGATCTTAATACTGATTGTTTTTCCCATGGACAATTGTACGTTGTATGTTCGAGGGTCGGTAAACCTGACAATCTATTTATATGCAGCGACAATTGGACAGCGAAGAATGTTGTATTTTCGCAATTTTTACGCAGTTAATTTGTATTGTATCTATCTATCTATCTATCTATATAAAAACAAGTTGTGTGTATGCATGTTTGTTTGTTTGTAAAAAGAGCGTTTGCATATGACGTCATTATTAGTACGTAAGGCTTTGTATATGCACAGACAATGGGAAAGCCTAGAATGTTGTATATTCGCAAGTTTTACGTAGTTCAAAACACATATATAAATCTATCTATATTCATAGGTGGTACACAGGGACACAACTACAATGGCGCGTAACTAATATGGCGCGTAACGACTTACGCGCGCGAGGGGGCAGTAACCAACATGGCAGTAAGGTTTTCCTTCTCTTTGAGGATGATTTCCAGGAGTTAGCACTTTATTACATTTCTCACACCTCAAACACTGCCTATGCCAATCTTTATTCAGCGAAACTTTCCTTTCAGCAAAATACACAGGTTTATTACAACGCGGACAATTCGGCATCTTTCAATAGTATATATGTATTTTGTTCTAAAGTTCATAGCGATGAGCGTACAAAATGGATTCAACATATAACAAATTATGTCGAATGTAGAAACATTTGTTGCACTTCAATTAATTATTTTGTATCAGTTTTTCGACGGATAGTTTCAAAAATACTTATGCTATAAGCAGATTTGTTTCAAACAAATCTATAAGCAGAGTAATATGACTCAAAATCTGTTTTTCTTTTATGCGTTCTTTCAGCTAAAAAATTACAAAATTGTATTCTTTTTTAGTTCATAAGCCCATAAAATATAAATAGAATACTGCGTGTAGCATAATTTTTAAGTTAAAAAGTGGAACTAAGGACATCGCCTAGAAATTTTTACCAGAGGGGCCGAATTTTCTGTAGAGGAAGAGCTGGCAATAAAATAAAAGACTTCAAGTTTTTTCACAGTGTGTAATATCTTTTATGAAATGAAAGTGATTTTGTTTTATATTAATCAAAGTAAAATGGGGGGAACACACAAAATGAACCATCTCTCCCTTCTAAAAGATTTGGCCCCTCTGGTAAAAATTTCCAGGTGATTTTTTCAGTTGCTTTTTAGCTTAAAAAATTGTGCCACTCGCACAATAGAAGACACTAAAATTGTGTCTTCTATTTGCATTTTACGGGCTATGTGAACTAGAAAATAATAATGTTGTAATTTTTCAGCTGAAGGAACGCGTAAAAGAAAAACCAATTTTTGAATCATATTACTTTGTTTGAAATAACTCTGCTTATTGCATAAATATTTTTGAAACTATCCGTAATAGAAATGACAGAAAAAAAATTATTTCTAGTGAAACAAATTTTTCTACATTTGATATAATTTATGATATGTTTAATCCATTTTGTACGCTCATCGCTATGAACTTTAGAACAATACATAAATACTATTAAAAGATGCCGAATTGTCCGCGTTGTAATAAACCTGTGTATTTTGCTGAAAGGAAAGTTTCGCTGAATAAAGATTGGCATAGGCAGTGTTTGAGGTGTGAGAAATGTAATAAAGTGCTAACTCCTGGAAACCATGCTCAAAGAGAAGGAAAGCCTTACTGCCATGTTCCATGCTATGCTGCACTCTTTGGACCAGGAGGATTTGGTCGTGGTGGCGCAGAAAGCCATAAGTACTGAACGTTGATTTGAAAAACGTATACATTGCCTAGATTCTAGAACGACTTTTAGATGGGAGAAGATTTCAGCCAAGATGGGGTAGAAAGAACACGCTAATTCTACAAACATATTCATTGGCAAGTTCTAAAACTTCTTCTATTCAGGACTAGAGTATATTAGACGAGGTGGGACAGAAGGCCGTAAGAACTATGCACTGGTTAGGAAAATAGGTTCAATTCCTTGAATCTGGAATACCTTTTATGAGATGAAATCCAAGCTGCTTGTTGAAGATGAAATCCAAACGCAGTCCTCTTTCGAAGATTTTCAATTTTATTGCTCCTAAAAAATACTAGCGGGTATTGTTGATGCCAGTTCAATATTTATTATTAGCCTTATTATTATTATTATTATCTATCTATATCTATATATATATAAATAAGTTGTTTGTGGGTTATGTCTGTCTGTCTGTCTGTCCGCATGTGACGTCTGAATTATTTCATCATATAACAATTCAAAAACGAATGTATTCAAGCCGCAAGTAGCTGAGTTGGTAACGCGTTATGTTCCTGGTTCTAGGTCCGAGATGTTGCAGGTTCGAACCTTGGCTAGGTAAAAACTACAAAAAAAAAACTAAAAAGAAAAAACAAAAAACTAAAAAAAAAGGTAAAAACTAAAAAAAAAACTAAAAAAAAAACAACTAAAAACTAATAAAAAAGCTAAAAAATCTAAAAAAAAAACTAAAAAAAACTGAAAAAGAAAAAAAAATAAAAAAGGAAAAAAACTGAAAAATAAAGGAGAAAAACAAAACTAAAAAAAATAAAAATAAAAAAAAAACTAAAAAGGTAATCAAGTCAAAAACGAGTGTATATACAGACCGGGACACCGGGACACAAATGACGACCGGGACACAGGGAATATAAATGACGAGACACAGGGACACAACTACAACGGGGACGCCGGGGGGCACAGGGGGATTATAAATGACGACGGGGACACAGGGAATGTTCGATTAGCAATCACCATCAACAAAGCTCAAGAGCAATCATTAGAACCATGAGGTATAACTAAAAAAAAAACTAAAAAAAGACCAATTTAAAAACGAATGTATATACAGACCGGGACACGGGTTTAACCAGATGCGACTAAAATTGGATCGTTGTGAGATCTTATATATATATAAAAATAAGTTCAAGAACGAATGTATATACAGACCGGGACACCGGGACAAAAATGACGCCCGGGACACAGAGAATATAAATGACGACCGGGACACAGGGACACAATTACAACGGGGACGCCGGGGGGCACAGGGGGATATATAAATGACGATGGCGACACAGGGAATATTCGATTAGCAATCACCATCAACAAAGCTCAAGGACAGTCATTAGAATCATGAGGTATAGATCTGAATATGGATTGTTTTTCCCATGGACAATTATATGTTGCATGTTCAAGAGTCGGTAAACCAATCGCAATTTAAATTGTTGTTGGAGTAGTTTAGTAGAAGTGGTAATGTTAATAAAAGTAGTTGTGGTAGTAGTGTTAGCAGTGGCATGGATGTATTACTTGTTTATTAATTGACGTCCCTCTTCAAGTGTTCTATTAATGTTCCAATTTTACTCCAATATATAATCATGAGATACTTTCTTTTGACGATATGCATGCTCACAGTGTATTTTGATTTAGTTCAAATTCTCCTTCAGTTTTCTGTCTAATTTTCACCTTACGCGTAGCCTTAATTGTAATAATATCTTAGTAATAGTGGTAGTAGTAGGAACACCAGTAGTAGTAATGGTGTCATTAATATTACGAGTAGGAGTAGTACTAGTAGCAGTAGTAGCAGGAACATTTTGCCTTTTGGTCAGCTGAATACCCCATGAAGTTTTCTCTTGATTAAGCCGTTAAGCCGTTACAAAAACTCTGCTGTTACATCCATACAAACCTAACATGTTTGATTTAGTCCCTTCAACATTTCCTCATATGTCTTTTCAGCCTTATTAGTACCCACTAAAGAAGTAGTAGTTTTAGTGATGGTAGCAGCAGTAGCCTTCAAACTTGATTAAGAAATAAAGACATACCCATTTAAATACAGAATGAGTTTACAGGATTAAAAAATTGACACTGCTGGAAATTGCAAATTATTTTCTACATGTAGTGCCTGTCTATCAAGAAATATGTCCTCTGAAGATGACATGACCATTGAAGCCCAAAACCCTTAATTTTGCCAAATGCTCATTCTTCACAAACTATTTACTGGGTAAAAAGAACGAACAGTTTTGACCTTGGCTCTTACTCGCCTTGAAACTTAGATCATTTCTTGAGTCAACAGATAACCACAATTTTATTGGGAGGTGTTTTTTTAATGGGTGCTCTGAAAAAGGGTGAATTTTTAGCACCTGGACAGTTTGAAACTTTTATCCCCGAGTCAAGCAGACTGTTTTCCTTTTTAACTCAACTTGGCAACATGCACTGTTAAAACAAGGACAATTGGCAATTGTATCAATTCAAGGGTCGGGAAGGGCAAGATCGGGAAAGGGCTCATTGGAAGAAAATTTTAAAGTTCTATTGACCACTGCTATATTAAGTTGTAAACTGAAAATATACGTGGGAACTATGAAGAATTAGACACAAAGTCCCAGAACTCGTTTAGATTTCATCTGTAGCTTAGACAGTTAGGCCACTGAAACGTAATTGTTTTGGTATTTTAACTCACCTCCCTACACACACAACAATCTACCCCCCCCCCTCCATAATAAAAAACCACTGCATTGTTAAGTAAATCATTTCATGTCAGCAAAAGATTAAAATAATTTCAAGAAACATTTGTGTGCAATAAGAACGGTATTGTCACCTTGCAGTACCGTTGTGGACATTACCCGCAATTTCTCACCAAAAAATCTTGCCGTACTACTTCATCCCTACTGACAGGAAATTCTTTCCCAGCAATTTTCGTCCAACTGAAAATACCCCCATACAATCTTTCCCCTCCAATGCAGAAAGCTCCCCTGCAAGAAATGTTACTAAGTTTCCAAATAACAAATGCTATCTGTAAGCATTGCATAGATTACGAAACTTAAAAAGGCATTTAAACTTCTAATATAAGGTTCTCTGATTGTTTTGTAGTTAGGGATGGACGGAGATACCTCAAAGAGTACAAAGTTTTTTCTATTTAAGGTTAAGGTGTTTTTGTTGATTTAAATGTATCATATAGAATTTTATTGGACGAAAATGAGTCAAAGAGGCTTAATCGCAAAATGGAACTTTTGCTTTTTCTTATCCTATTGTGTTGGTATTTGCCAAGCCATTTTTGTGGTTTTACGTGAACATATTCAAATTTTCATTTGAAGATAGTTCTGCAAATATTTTTTTTTTTTTTTTCAAAAAAAACTTGGTAATAAGCTGTAAAAGTAGAATTACACCTCTTTGTAGATTTTAGAATTCGTATTTATAGTGTATATATTTCTTTATAAATTAAGAGATAGATATCTATTTATTGTTTTTGTTTTTGTTTATTTATAATACTCCGTACTTTGTGTTTTTTATACTTTTACGGGTAATAAAGTTCATTCATTCATTCATATGTCTATTATATTGATTTCAAGTTGAATTTGAAACAAGCAGCAAATTGGCTGTTATTAATCTGAACTGCCTATCATAAATTTTTAGTGCAGAATATTAATTTACTAGAACACTAGATTTAAACAGAAATACTGAATTCATTTTGTGGAAATAAAGTCAAAAGTTTTTTGCTTATTTTTAGAACGAGTCGTTTCAAATATGTAGCGAGAAGATACATTCTAACACCACAGCGGCTAGACATGACCTGTGAGAACAAAGAAATGAAAGGATGTAATAAATAAAAAATCAAATCAAATAGGTTAGAAGAACTAGGACTTTGTCAGCCAGTACCAGGATATGAAAACGAAAAACGAGCAGATATTTCGACAGGGACCTCCACCCAGTCGTCCTCAGTGCTCAGAAAA
Organism: Artemia franciscana; assembly: GCF_032884065.1. Classification (NCBI taxonomy): domain Eukaryota; kingdom Metazoa; phylum Arthropoda; class Branchiopoda; order Anostraca; family Artemiidae; genus Artemia; species Artemia franciscana. The sequence goes on along the minus strand of NC_088880.1, from coordinate 9,566,571 downwards.
AAACAGCAAAAAAGCAAAATCAAACCTTTTGAAGTAAACTCTACAAGAAGAGAAAAGATACTGAATCGAAGAAACCAGCCAGAAATAAATGAAAGACAATTCACCAATGGGATTGAACAAGTATTCTTTTCTTTGCAATAGATTTTGTCTGTCTGCAACCTCGATTTTCATTAGATATGCGGACAGGTTGTCTTAATTTGACTGGGCGAAAATATTGATTGAGTCTTAATATTAAATAATTATAAATTTGGCTTAAGGAAATATCTCCTGTATCTCTATGTATAGCATAATTTCTGTTTATATATATTTTTTGTATCAATTGCCTCTCTGAGAGATTGCGGTAGCCCGTTTACAGTAGATATTAAAGTTGCCTTTTCAAAAGAACTAAATGACAGGGTTTCCAAAAATACGGAGGGACAAAGCAGAATCAAACCTGTCATTATTGTCTTCGAATCTCAGGGACTTATCCAAGGAAATTTTGTCTTAATTTTTCCAAGTTTATCGCTGAGTTTCAAGACCTATGGTATTGTGGTGAAAGTTTTGTTTGCAATTGTCGGAGTAACTGAATCATGGGGACGAGCTTCGTATTGTCTTAATTTCCCTTGATCATGATCATATTTAATAAACTAAAAAATAAAGAAACAGGTGTATAATATACTTAGAATTGACGCTGCTAAATAATCTATAATATATATAAAAAAAATAAGTTGTCTGTGTGTGTGTGTGTGTGTGTCGAGTGACGTCATGTTTATGTGTCGACTGACGTCATGTTTGTCAACTGATGAAATTACATACCGGGACACAAATGACGACCGGGACACAGGGAATATAAATGACGACCGGGAATCTCAAAGAGAAATTACAGACTGGGACACCCGGACACAAATCACGACCGGGACACAGGGAATATAAATGACGACCGAGACACAGGGACACAACTACAACGGGGGCACAGGCGGGATATATAAATGACGACCGGGACACAGGTATTGTTCGAATAGAAATTACAGACCGGGAAACCGGGACACAAATGACGACCGGGACACAGGGAATATAAATGACGACCGGGACACTCAAAGAGAAATTACAAACTGGGACACCGGGACACAAATAACGGCCGGGACACAGGGAATATTAATGACGACCGGGACACAGGGACACATCATTAGAATAATGAGGTATAGATCTGAATACGGTTTGTTTTTCCCATGGACAATTATATGTTGCATGTTCAAGAGTCAGTAAACCTGACAATCTATTTATATGCATAGACAGAGGGACAGCGAAGAATGTTGTATATTCGCATGTTTTACGTAGTTAAAAACATATATATATATATATCTATCTCTATTCACAGGTGGGACACAGGGACACAACTACAATGGTGCGTAACTAATATGGCGCGTAACGACTTACGCGCGCGGGGGGACTTGGGGGGGGCGCGAAGCGCCCCACCAACTAGGTGTTGGGGTGGCGCGAAGCGCCACCTCAACAGCTAGTTAGTAATAATTATTAATGATTAGTAGTAATAATTACTTATTAATAATATTTAGTAAAAATTACCAATAATAATTAGTAATAATAATTACTTATTAATAATAATTAGTAAAAATTACTAATAATAATTAGTAGTAATTATTAATGATTAGTAATAATAATTATTAATAATAATTACTTGTTAATAATAATTAGCAATAATTATAATGACGCTGTAGTAATTAGCCAAACTGGCTAATCATTACAAAACATAAAATTGCAAAGAAAAGATGAACGAGGACAATAAACAGCCTGTGAAAGTTTTTTCACTCGCTGTTTATTGTCCTCGTTCTTTATTTTCTTTGCGATTTTGTGTTTCGTGACGCTGCTAAAATTAGGACTGCACAGAAATGTATAACCAAAGTCAGTGGAACTGCATAACCTTATATGTGAGAATAATTATGGTCTTTGAACAAATTCTAATTTAAAACTTACACCTTAACGAAATATATTACTATTTTCTTACAACTTTCCAATGCTTGCACGTCCCTCTTCGTAGCTGAAATGAAACTCTACTTTTGTACCCTCAAATGCACTGGAAGCAAATAATAGGCTTATAATAAGTTTTACTTACTGGTCTTCCTTTATCTTAAAATTATGTGTTATTAGTTGTCTTAGTTTTAATTTAATTAAACTACCTTATACAATATTTGTAGTAAAACTACTCGTGATCCTTCTGTAGTTTGGAAGGGTTTGAGCAAGGTTAGTTGTTACTGGGGTAATATAGCTCTGTTCTGCATATATTAAAAGGGTTTCTTTGTGACTCTTGTTGATCATATATTTTTCTATCAGCATCTTGATTGCAAAAGCACAGATATCTTTGTTGTGGATTCAAATTAATAAAGTAGCTGTTTTCTTATGGAAGCAATGAGCGAACTTGAAAATTAAAACGAAGGTAATACAACAAACAGTTATTCAGTAAAATGTACAAAAATATATATTTGCAATACAGATACAAATTAACTGACTCTTGATATTTCCCTAAGTTTTCGAATATGTTTACGGATAGTATTAGGTGTTTGACGTAGAACACATAATTGACGCAATAAAACACGATTAGAAATATATCAATCAATGAATCAATTTATTTAAAAGAAACAGAGAAAAAGCTACGAAACTTTAGACCCTTACAAAGGCTCTTTGGCCCGTGAGAGTGGGATACTAAAAGTAACATTAATAATATCACTAAACTCAAACAGAAGGAAAAGAAGAAGAAAAAAGGAATAACATAAATAAATAACAGCAGCAAAACTACTATGTCAATCAGAATAAATGAATTAAACAAATTGAAAAAGGAAAGATAGAGGGAAAAAGAGAAGGGAAGAGAGAACTAATTATAGCCATAAGAGGGGGTCGTTTATCTTTCTTTCTTTTCTTTTTTAATTGTCGACTTAACTGGTAGAGAATTCCATATAGCATAGCATAAAACTGGATACAATCTGACTTTAAAATATTCATGTCATTTTTGGGAGAAAAGGAAACAAGATTCATTTCGTAGCTCAGAATTTAAAAGATATAATAAGGAGGAATCCATCAAAATACTTAAAAATGAAACAAGAAGAAAGAAAAGTTCTAAAGTATCCTACTGACCCGAAAAACTCAAACAAGTCGAGTTTTTGGTAAAAGACGGGATTTACAAAATTCATTCAACGTAGGGAAATGATACGAGTCACCTTATCTGATCCAGTTTTACAGGCATAAATTTTCGTTCACTTTTTATTTTAGCTTCGCTTCTTACTTCCATAAAAAAAACCTCGGTCTATTTACATTAGTTTGGTTCAAATAGATAGGTCTGAATGTCATGAATTGGGTTGTAAAAGATGATAATAATTATTTTTATTAACTTATTTTATGTCTAATACTTGTGTCTACGCCTTATTTTATTTTATATTAGAAACTGTTCTTTGACATTGCCAAAATATAGTAAGATATAGCACAAAAATATTTCTTTTTAATGCAATTACAGAACGCTTCTATTCTTGGTATTCTGATTCCTATTGTAAGTGAACATTATATTAACATGATTCTCACAGTTTTATATGGTAGAACAAAAAAGGCCATAGAAGAGGTCATTGACATTCAGTCCAGGAGAGTGGCAAAACAAATTCTTCTCCCTGGAATGGAGAGTTTACCCATGTACAAATCAGGCTAATTGTTTTACTAGTTGTTTACTAATTGTTTAATTAGTCTTTATTTAGTTTAATTAATCTAATCATTAATCTAATTGATTAATTAATACTAATCTAATTAATCTTTATTTAGTTTAATTAATTTAATTAACTTTATTTAGTTTTAGTTAGTTTAATTAATTTAGTTTAATTATTTAGTTTAATTTAATTAGTTTAATTAATCTTTTACTAATTGTTTTGCCAAAAACGAAGATCACTTTGCGTTGGTGGTACCGTGGCTGTTGTCATGTTTTCATTAACAAGTTGAATTCAAGTATCAAATCAGTTTAGGGCAAGACTTCAACCTTTGAAAATATAAACGAAAGTAAAACAGTTCAAAATAGGGATGATACCTTTTTATTGACAGTGAAATATAAAATTATTTAACTGGATATTTCGAACACATATACAGTGTTCATCATCAGCAGTAAAACTAAAATACATGAATAAAAATAATCAGAATTTATACCTAATAAACTAATTACATATAGTTTATTGATCTTATTTTTTTCAATGCAACAGCCGAGGCAAATCTTCTTGACCTTTTCGGTTCCGGTTCATTAGATTTAACTGACGTATTACGTGGACAGAGGTCATAGCTCTTAGGTGAAGTGATATTTACTTTATTTGACCTCAGTAAATCATCATAAATTGAGTTCAATTCAAATTCACCTGTATCTCTGTTTATGGAATTATTCTTGAATAGAATTTTTTTTAATTTTGATTGTTTCCCTGAAAGTTCGCTTTAAACCTTGGTCCCTAGAAATCAAAGAAACATTTTCAAACAAAATAAAATGATTTGGAAAATTAAAGATATGCTCCGCGAGGGCCGACGTGAAATTTTCAGGTTTGGTATTTTGCTTTAAAGACGATGAAATGGAATTATGATGTTGTAGCAATCTCGTTCTTAAATTCTGGTTAGTACGTCCCACATAAGAGCTTCCACAAGTACATGGAATTTTATAAACCCCACTTTGTTGCTCTATGGAAGTCCGATCCTTTCCAGAATTTAAAAAACTTGCCAAAGTATTACTACCTCTTAAAGCTACCTTTAAACCATTATTTTGTAAAATTCTTTTAAGTTTTTCACTCAAACCTGGAACATATGGTAGAGAACAAAAAATATCTTTCTTTTCTGTTGTTTCCAGAATATCGTCAGAACATTCTAGAAATTTTTTCCTTCTTTTCGAAAAAGTCTGGTCAACTAACCAACCCGGATAATGGTTACTTATTAAAATGTCTTTTAGCAATAATAATTCCTCCTCAATGAATTTTGGAGAACAAATTCTAAAAATGCGGTCAGTTAAAGATATGATTAAACCAATTTTTACTTGGCGGGCATGACCGGAGAAAAATGACAAAAATCTGTTATTGTTTGTAGGTTTTCTGTAAATCTTAAAATCCAGACTATTTTCATTTTTTAAAAGAAGGACATCCAGAAAAGGAAGTTTATTATTCTCTTTTAATTCTCTTGTAAATTTTAAATCCCCTCCCCAAAAATTAAGATGTTCTAAAAAACTTTTTAATTCCTCCACCCCATAATTCCATACTGAAATTATGTCATCCATATATCTCCCCCAAAATTTATGTTTTAAAAAATATGAATCTAACGCTATTGTTTCAATATTTTCTACAAAACAATTTGCTAATAAAGGACTTAAAGGGGCCCTATTATTTTATTTTATTATTTTAATATTATTTTATTATTTTAGTTATTCCTCTTTTAATAATGAAAATTCCTAATATTTGGTGTAATATTTCCTTTCCTTCACTTATGGTGTGATTTACCCCATGGAATATATTTTGATCGTCCAAGATTTCATTTTCGCTCTTTTTTAAATCAGAATAACTAGTTTTAAAAGCTAATATAAGTATCAGCATGAGAGAGAGAAAAGTGATCGAAAATAAAATTAGTTGTTAAAACCTACCGAAAGATATGCTGTTTTTACTTTTAACTCTATAGACTTTTTAAACCTATTGAAAGATGTATTTTTTTTAGTTTTATGTGTTTCGATTTTTTTTTCTTTTTTTTTTAATCTAGACTTCAATTTTTAGGTCACTTTTCACCACAAATGTTTGGCCTACACCTACAGGGAAACAAGTCACTAGTTTTTTCAAAGAATCCATCTACGAGCCGTTTCTCAAATGCAAGGGCATCAGAATCTGAAGAAAAAGGTTTAGAAGATCAGAAAACAGGTTTGAAAAGTCGCCCGCAAATTAGAGGGTGTAGAAACTTGGAAGAACATCAAAGGGCGCATAAAGGGAAAAAGATATACAAATATGAGATATGTGACAAGACCTATTCTCAAGCAGCAATTTTGAACACACATCAAAGAATGCATACGGTTGAGAAACCATTTAAATGTGACGTATGTGACAAGAGCTTTTCTCAGGCAGCAAACTTGAACACCCACCAAAGGATACATACGGGTGAGAAACCGTTTAAATGTGTTGTATGTGATCAAACCTTTTCTCAAGCAGTGCATTTGAACAACCATCAAAGAATGCATACGGGTGAGAAACCGTTTAAATGCGATATATGTGACAAAACCTTTTCTCAAGCGGTAAATTTGAACGCGCATCAAAGAATGCATACGGGTGAGAAACCGTTTAAATGCGATATTTGTGACAAGACATTTTCTCATCCAACAAATTTGAACACCCACCAAAGAATGCATACGGGTGAGAAACCGTTTAAATGCGATGTATGTGACCAAACATTTTCTCGAGCAGCAAATTTAAACAGGCATCAAAGAGTGCATACTGGTGAGAGGCCATTTAAATGTGATTCATGTAACAAATGCTTTTCTGAGTCTAGCGGTTTGACTAAACACCAGAGAGTGCATACCGGGGAAAAACCGTTTAAATGTGATGCATGTAACAAATGCTTTTCTGAGTCTAGCAGTTTGATTAAACATAAGAGAGTTCATACCGGTGAAAAACCGTTTAAATGTGATGTATGTAAAAAATGTTTTTCTCAATCAGGCAGTCTGAAGACGCACCAAAGAGTGCATACGGGTGAGTAGCCAATTTAGTGGAGGAAAAATACGGTTTGATCTCGGGGAAATTGCAACAGAACTTATTTTTACACCAAAATGTTCAGAAAAATCAGCTTAATCACACAACAAAATTTCCCCCGAATACCCCTTGCAGAACTACCCGAAACCCCCCCCCCCCTTTGAAGGGGGGAATCGAAATTTCTAATTGGACGTATTTTTGGGTTTAAGTGGTCGTTTTCTATCAAATCAAGCATGACGAATCCGAATCCGACGTCAGAAATCAAGTATTTCGTACCCCAGTATCAATTTTCACCTTCACAGAACGGGGGGGGGGGTAAAGTACTCAGGTCATTATTTGCCGGATTTCTGCGGCTAAAGGATCATTTTACATCAAATAAAGTACCGTATTGCCAGATATGTGGACAAAAAGCAGGTTTTTTTTTAACTATTTACCTCATTTTCACCTCTAAGGGGCCTGTAAAATGAGGGGTTGCTAAGTATAACGTCTTGAAAAACCTTTTCTTCAATCAAGATCAAAACTTCAGATCAATCAGTTATAAAAAGGAACGTTTAGAACTCAGGTAGATTAATCACAAGAACATTTTGATTTTAAAGCACAATCTAAAGCTAATTCTTCTTCCTGCTCGTCTTCGTTATCATCCTCATCCTGTTGAAGGAGCGACTCGTACGCCTGTTTTGCCTTTTCAAGGGGTTCTGGTAGCATGTCATTGCCATCAAACGCTCTGCTATCCAGTTCTGATGATAAAAGGTTCGCATAAAGGGCTACCTCCAACAGACCATGGCCTCGCACAGCACGAGAGACAGCTTTGCCTTGTAACATACTACGCACAGTGTTAGGCGTGTATACTTGTCTTAGGATTTCCAAAAGTCCTGAGTTAGTCATAAGGAAGCCAATGGCTCCTAGGAAACTCATGCGTGTATGAAATCCACCTAGGACAACAATAGCATTTCTTAAAGCACTTGTGGCAGGCTCTGCATCGACGGTACACTTCGCCTTCCAGTAAAGCGGCTGATCAAAGGTAATGACTAGAGTTTTTCCAGCTCGACTAGCGCGCTCGTTAGCATGCATAAGTGTAGAATAAACACAGGAGATATCGCTTGGGTTGTGGTTAATCATTGGCAAAAACGAATATTCGACTTTCCCGGATGAGGTAGCTTTTGGTGTATTGACCACATAAAGGCCGACCAGCTCATGCATGGGCTTTTGAAAAAGCCAGAGATGCGCCAGAACGTTTCACCTTTCCATTCATTGTCATGAGTGTCACCACTATTTGTCAAGCAAACAAAAGTCCTTGGTTGCGACTTGGCGGATTTTTGGTAGGTGTAGAACGGCACAGTGCCGATTGACTTCATCTCATCTCCACTTACTTCTTTTCTTGGCACTGAAACCCCCGTTGCCGGTAACTCAGGTGTAGACACTTCAATAAGTCCCATTCCATGAAAGGTATTCAGGCCGTCGATAGTACCAATATCATGATCGACGTCGTCTCCTACATACTGAAAAAAATGTGCTTTATCTTTGGACTCATCCAACATTGTTTGATTTACTGCTGCACATCTCTCAATTTTTTTTACCTCTGAGTACGAAGAGCAGAAGCCAAGATTGTGCAGTGTATCAATTAAAAATCGGGATGAGAAATGGTGATGCAGCTGCAAAGCCAGTCCTATTTGTACAGGAGACATTAAACCACGTGGTCTGCATGCCTGCATTATAGCCTGTCCGATAGAAGATATTAGACGAGGCGTGTCGACCCCTATCGATGAAAGCAGTAGACAAAGAGATTGGTACACGAAGTTCAAACAGTTCTTTACTGACGATATCTCGTTAAGAAATTTGTAGGAATCCTTCCTTGTCGTAATGGATTTGATTTCACTTCTTATTATCTTTCCAACGACTTTGATGAGCTGATTCCTTTCTCCATTTTCACTATCTGCTTTTTTCTCTTGGTGAAATTCTCGTAGTATCCTGTCAACCGTATCTCTAAATGTTACGAGTGTCTCTTTCCCATTTGAATCGGACACAACCACTTGTTCGCCAAACTTACTGACTAGCAAATCTTGGCTTGACGAAAGCTGTAGGCCAAACTATCATCGTCAGTTTCAGAGAGAATAGGAGCCATTTTTCTTAAAATGATCGACAGAGGTACAGGTTCTTCACTGTTGGCATAGCACCGAAGCGCTTCTTCAAGAGTGGCTTTCCTTTCACTATCGCACGGTCTTTCCTTTCGTTTCTTTGGTGGAGGCACGTCACTCAATTCTTCTTGACCACATAATTTTTTTGGAATCTCTTTTCCTTTCCTAAAGTTCACTGAGCATATTTGATGATAAACGGCATCCTCTGCATGAGGGTCAGAAGTCTTTGAATTTATCCGACCAAGCACCGTCATGGCCCACTGATCGTTCCTGATCTTACACATTTCACTAATCGAGTAGTTGAAGCTATGAGTTCGTACTGCATAAGCTTCAGCGAATTCACGACTTGTGATCTCGCATAATTTCGCTGCTTGACCACAGGATAGGCAGTTCTTCGAAAAATCAAAGCGTGGAACTGAAGATCCGGTCGGGGGACTGTAACTGGTTCTTTCTGCTCAAGTTTCTTTTGAGAGTTCTTTTCTCTGTCGATCCGACGTATGTCACAGAAGTTACGACGACACGCGGTGTGGACTTCTTTCCCAGTCTTCACAGCTATGCTACTACCGCTTTCTTTGCTTGTGTTATTCGCGGTATTGGCTCCTTTCTCGGATAATATGGCAGTGTTTTCACCGGGTTTGATGCTGCTTTGGCATATCGGGCAGACCATGCTCTCTTCATTGACGGTTCTAGAAGAAAAAGAGACTGATTATTTCATACAGCTTGTTTGTTCAGTAAATCCAGGCACAATCCAATCGGAGTTCAACCCATTGGAAACTGGAAGAACAAAATCAGCTTGAATGATACACAGTAGATGGCATTCCACAAATGAAGTTGAAAAGCAGAAATGAATATTCGCTCTTTACCAAAATCAGAAGCATAACCTTAAACACTACCTCACGTAATACTTCTAATCAACGCTCGAGGATCCCAGTTTATTATTTTGTCTTTTCTTTGCGGAAATGGTGAATCAACCGACAAATGGTTAAAATAACTAGTTCACGTAGGTCAAATTTCACAGCGGATTTAGGTAAGATGAGGTACTTGACCTCGTAAAATCAAGTTTTTAACTTCATTTTCAAATTCACCGCCATTGATTCCAAGGGAAACGGCCAAATAATGCAACAAACTCTTAATTTTGAGTTTTGCTCCTCCCCCCCCCCCGCCCTTTAAGGATGGAAATGGGCATTAGGGTACGGAAAAAAGGAAAATCTGAATTCAGATTTGGAGTCGGCATACTTGATTTGATAGGAAACGACTATTTAAACTCAAAAATATTTATAAACACAAAAGTCGGATTTTCCCCTTCAAGGGCAAATTTAGGATACTTGTGCAGGGGGGATTCGGGGGGATTTTTTTGTATGATTAAACTGATTTTTCTGATCATTTTGGTGTAAAAAAAAATTATGTTGCAATTTCCCCGAGGTTTGACCATTTTTATCCGTATCTTTCCTCCACTAATTAAATTTATGTGTGCGAGAAGTGTTTTATGCAAACTTGCAGTTTGAATACACATCAAAGACATCATGCAGGTGGGGAAACCTTTCAAATGGGAAAAAATAGTCCATGCAGGAGTTTAATACGATTGTTATACCACAAGCTGTATCCTCATTGGCTTGTTGTTGTTTTTCTTAACCAATTACTAAGCCATCGAATTAGTTTCTTTTCAATGTTTTTTTAAACATTGTTTGTTTTTTTCAATTTTTATTGTTTTTTATTGTTTTCATTGTTTTTTTTTAAAAAAACCGTTTAAATGCGATGTATGTAACCAAACCTTTTCTCGAGCAGATCATTTGAACAGGCATCATATAGTGCACACAGGTAAGAAGCCGTTTAAATGCGATGTATGTGACAAAACTTTTTCTGAAGTTTCTGATTTGAACTGGCACCAAAGGGTATATACAAGTGAGAAACAGTTTAAATGCGATATATGTGACAAAAAATTTTCTGGAGTTTCTAATTTGAACCGGCACCGAAGAGTGCATACAGGTGAGAAACCGTTTAAGTGCGGTGTATGTAAAAAATGCTTTTCTCAATCGGGCAGTCTGAACACGCACAAAAACGTGCATACGGGTGAGTAGCCAACTGAATGATATGTATGTGAGAAGCGTTTTTTGCAAATGTGCAGTTTGGATACACATCATAGACATCATACAGGTGGAGAAACGTTTCAAATGAAAAAATAGGGCATGCAGGAGTTTGTTTGTGTTTGTCCTCATTGGTTTGCAGTTATTTATATCAATCAATCAATCAAATCCTTATTGGTTTGTGGATATTTTTCCTAACCAATTACTAAGCCATCGAATTAGTTTCTTTTTAATATTTTTTTTTATGTATTTACTTACTTAAAAATTTCATCATCATTCTTTGGAAAGTAGTTATACAAATTTGCTTTATTGTTATGTATATAAGAAATGGTTGTCTATATCAAGGTTATTGGATGAGCTCTAAAGAGTTCATACAGGTGATAGACAGTTTAAAGGACGATTTATTTAAAAAGCACTTGCCTTGACTGTATTATTTGTACAAATACCAAAGATTGCGTACTGATGATAAACCATTTAAATATGATTTGTTCAAAAGAGTGTAAGTTAACTCAGAATTGAGATCTAACTGAATTGAGCCTCTTGGTTTATAGGTTACAACACGACCTTATTGTACAATAGTGATTTTTATTGAAAGAAGTACACCTGAAAGATTAAGAATAAAGATTTTCCACGTTGGATAATTCTCACATTTAAATTAGCAGTTTTGATATGTATACAGTTTTCTGGTAATTCTGTTGTTTTTTGACAAGTGGAGCTTGTCTTTTCAGCCAATGGCCAATGTGGAATTACATGAGCAGATAAGGGCAAATGCCAAATTGCCAATAAAATTTCCTGTTAAATGAATAATCTCAAATGAAGCACAGGTTTTCAAACAGTTCGTGGTAACGAACTGTAGTAAGGAGCGACCCGGCTCAATAGTAACCAAAACTCTAAAAAATGGAATTTTGATACCAATAGCTACATTAAAAAAATCGCATTTTAATGCTGATTTCAAATATATAACTTTTATCAAGATTAGTCTGACCTATCAAAAGTTACGAGCCTGAGAAAATTTGCCTCATTTTAGAAAATAGGGGGAAACGCCCCCTAAAAGTAATACATTCTTAACGAAAATCACACCATCAGATTCAGCTTATCAGAGAACCTTATTGTAGAAGTTTCAAGCTCCTATCTACAAAAATGGAATTTCGCATTTTTTGCCAGAAGACAAATCACGGATGCGTGTTTATTTTTTTTTTTTTTTTCAGGGGTGATCGTATCGACCCAGTCGTCCTAGAATGTCGCGGGAGGGCTCATTCTAACGGAAATTAAAAGTTCTAGTGCCCTTTTTAAGTGACAAAAAAATGGAGGGCACCTAGGCCCCCTCCCACGCTCATTTTTTCCCAAAAGTCACCGGATCAAAATTCTGAGATAGCCATTTTATTCACCATAGTCAAAAAACCTAATAACTATGTCTTTGGGGACGACGTACTACCCCGCAGTCTCCCTGGGAGGGGTTGCAAGTTACAAACTTTGACCTGTGTTTCAAACAGTTCGTGGTAACGAACTGTAGTAAGGAGCGACCCGGCTCAATAGTAACCAAAACTCTAAAAAATTGAATTTTGATATAAATAGCTACATCAAAAGAATCGCATTTTAATGCTGATTTTAAATATATAAGTTTCATCAAGTTTAGTCTTAGCCATCAAAAGTTACGAGCCTGAGAAAATTTGCCTTATTTAGGAAAATAGGGGGAAACACCCCCTAAAAGTAGTAGGATCTTAACGAAAATGACACCATCAGATTCAGCGTATCAGAGAACCCTACTGTAGAAGTTTCAAGCTCCTATCTACAAAAATGTGGAATTTTGCATTTTTTGCCAGAAGACAAATCACGGGTGCGTGTTTATTTGTTTGTTTTTTTGTTTTTTTTTCCCAGGGGTCATCGTATCGACCAAGTGGTCCTAGAATGTCGCAAGAGGGCTCATTCTAACGGAAATGAAAAGTTCTAGTGCCCTTTTTAAGTGACCCAAAAAATTGGAGGGCATCTAGGCCCCCTCCCACGCTCATTTTTTTCCCAAAGTCAACGGATCAAAATTTTGAGATAGCCATTTTGTTTGGCATAGTCGAAAATCTTAATAACTATGTTTTTGGGGATGACTTACTCCCCCACAGTCCCTGGGGGAGGGGTTGCAAGTTACAAACTTCAACCAGTGTTTACATATAATAATGGTTATTGGGAAGTGTACAGACGTTTTCAGGGGGATTTTTTTGGTTTTGGGGGTAGGGTTGAGGGAGGGGGCTATGTGGGAGGATCTTTCCTTGGAGAAATATGCCATGGGGGAAAAAATTCAATGAAAAGGGCGCAGGATTTTCTAGCATTACTATAAAAAAAAAAAAACAATGAAAAAATAAACATGAAAACGTTTTTTCAAATGAAAGTAAGGAATAGCATTGAAATTTAAAACAAACAGAGATTATTACGCATATGAAGGGTTCTAAAAATACTTTAGCATAAAGAGCGAGGTATTTAGGAGGAGATAAATACCTCGCTCTTTATGCTAAAATATTTTTAGTGATTTCAACTATTTATTCTACGGCCTATTTGATTCAGGGGTCATTCTTAAAGAATTGGAACAAAACTTACGATTTAGTGTAAAGAGCGAGGTATTAACGAGGGTACAAACCCCCTCGTACACATAATAAAAATATAAGAATATAAAAGTTTGTTACGTAAGTTAATTCTTAAGTTACGTATATTTTTTACTAATAAAAACGTTCGTTGAATATTAAAAGTTCTAGTAGCCTTTTTAAGTAACCGAAAAATTGGAGGGCAGCTAGGCCTCCTTCCCCACCCCTTATTTCTCAAAATCGTCTGATCAAAACTAAGAGAAAGCCATTTAGCCAAAAAAAAATTAATATACTAATTTCATTTCAAATATTTATGTGCGGAGAGCCAAAATCAAACATGCATTAATTCAAAAACGTTCAGAAATTAAATAAAAAAAACTAGTTTTTTTAACTGAAAGTAAGGAGCGACATTAAAACTTAAAACGAACAGAAATTACTCCGTATATGAAATGGGTTGTCCCCTCCGCAGTCCCACGCTCTTTACGCTAAAGTTTTTAGTTGTTTTAAAAAGTAGAATTGTGGCAAAGAGTCAAACTTTAGCGTAAAGAGCGTGGGACTGCGGAGGGGACAACCCATTTCATATACGGAGTAATTTCTGTTCGTTTTAAGTTTTAATGTCGCTCCTTACTTTCAGTTAAAAAAACTAGTTTTTTTTATTTAATACATATAGTAATGGTTACTTGGAAGTGTACGGACGTTCTCAGGGGGATTATTTTTTGGTTTGGGAGGGAGAGTTGAGGTGGGGGGGTTACACGGGAGGATCTTTCCATGGAAAAACTTCTCATGGGGGAAGAGACTTTCAATGAAGGAGGCGCGGGATTTTTTTGTATTATTTAAAAAAAAACAAGGAAAAAATAAATATGAGAAGTTTTTTCTACTTAAAGTGAGGAGCAGCATTAAAACTTGAAACGAGGAGAAATTATTGCACATATGAGGGGTTTACCTCCTCGTAATACCTCGATCTTTACGCGAAAGTAATTTTAGTAATTTCAACTATTTATTCTACGGCCTTTGTGATTCAAGAGTCATTCTTAAGGAATTGGGACAGAATTTAAGTTTTAGTGTAAAGAGCGAGGTATCGACGAGGGGTGAACTCCCTCATATACGCAATAAACATATACGAATACAGAAGTTCGTTACGTAAGTTATTTCGTAAATTATTAGATTGACAATCGTAAATTATTTTTATTGGCAATTAGAGGGCAGCTAGGCTTCCTCCCTCTCTCCTTTTTTCTCAAAATCTTCCGATTAAAATATGAGAAAGCCATTTAGCGAAAAGAAAATTAATTTAATTAATTATTTTATTTTTAAATAAAATTAATTATTTTAAAATTAATTATTTTTAAAGAAAATTAATATGCAAATTTCGTTTTAATTATTTATGTGCGGAGAGCCAAGATCAAAACATGCATGAATTAAAAAACGTCCAGAAATTAAACAAAAAAACAAGTTTTTTTAAATGAAAGTAAGGAGCGACATTAAAACTTAAAACGAACAGAAATTACTCCGTATATCAAAGGGGTTTTTCTTCCTCAACGCCCCGCTCTATACGCTTAAGTTTTTTCCTTTTTTAAAAAGTAGAGCTAAGAGAAAGAGTCAAACTTTAGCGTACAGAGGGAGGCGTTGAGGAAGAAAAGCCCCTTTGATATACGGAGTAATTTCTGTTCGTTTTGAGTTTTAATGTCGCTCCTTACTTTCATTTAAAAAAACTTGTTTTTTTGTTTAATTTCTGGACGTTTTTTAATTCATGCATGTTTTGATCTTGGCTCTCCGCACATAAATAATTAAAACGAAATTTGCATATTAATTTTCTTTTTGGCTAAATGGCTTTCTCATATTTTAATCGGAAGATTTTGAGAAAAAAGGAGGAAGATATTGTTTGAAAAAACAATAAAGTTTTAATGTTGCTCCTTACTTTCAGCTGAAAAAAACTTGTTTTTTTTAATTTTATTTCTGGTTGTTTTTTAAATAATGCTGGGAAATCCGATGGCCCCTTCATGGAAAATCCCCTTTCCCATGAAACTTTCCTCCATGGAAATATCCTCCAACGTAGGACCTAACCCCCCCCCCCCCCTACCAGAAAAGTCTCCCTGAAGACGTCTGTATACTTCGCAATAACCAATACTATAAGTACATCATTTGTACAGTTCACTGCTTCCAGCCCTTCCCCGGGGACTGGGGGGATAACTTTATCCTCAAGGACATAGTCATTAAATGTTTCGACTATCCTGAACAAAGTGGTTATCTCAAAATTTTGACCGAACGAATTTGGGGGAAAATGAGCGTGTGAAGAGTTTAGTTGCCCTCCATTTTTTTCGGTCACTTTAAAAAGGCACTAGAGCTTTTAATTTCCGTTTGAATGAGCCCTCTTGCGATATTATAAGACCATTGGGTCGATATGATCACCCTGAAAAAAAAAAACAAATAAACACGCATCCGTGATCTCTCTTCTGGCAAAACACGAAATTCCACATTTTTGTAGGTAGGAGCTTGAAACCTTTACTCTACGGTTCTCTGATATGCTGAATTTGATAGTGTGATTATCATTAAGACTCTATGACTTTTAAGGGGTGTTTCCAACTTTTTTTTAAAATAAGCCAAATTTTCTCAGGCTTTTAATTTTTGATGGGTACGATTAAGCTTGATGAAACTTATAAACTTGAAATCAGCAAGTCCGTTTATTTTGATGCATCTATTGATATCAAAATTCCGTTTCTTACAGTTTCTGTACCGTTTGTCATCACGAGCTGTTTGAAAAAGACAAAAACATTCTATTCCATGTCTACTTGTCTAACTTGGGAATAGAAGCAAATGTTTCCCCACTTGTTTGTGTATGTATGTATTTATTTATTTATAATCCATCATGCAAAATAATGAAGTGATGGAGTACATTAAAAAAAAGAAACAACATATCGTAACTACATTCTAAAATACAAACAAAAATAATTCCACGTTAAAAAACAACATTTTGTCATCCATGGCCGGTCTGCTTATTGCACATGTGTACATTCAGCTCAGTTAACTGAGCACACGGGTCAGACAAGCTATATTTTTTCATTAAATAGGAATTGCGGGCCCACGGAGGAGCTCGCAACAGAAACTTGGCAAATTTGAAGAAAACGCGCTTCATCCTAAGATGGTCAGATTCACTAAATATAGGGTAAAACGGTACTAAATACAGAATATGTGGCAGGATGACACTATTGTAAATCCTCGCAAGATGGGCTCTAATCAAATGAAACTGAGAGCTAATGATTGCACCATATTCACGACGGATTTTAGTTTCCATACTTTCTAGCATCAATAGCCTAGTTTTCTTCAGATTTTTTCCAATAGGAAGGCCAAGATAATTCAACTTAACACTGGGCTCTACTTCTGTACCATCCAGATCTATAGATATATCATCTGATCTAGTCGCATCTAATTCATTAAAAATCAAAACATCACATTTTCCAGCGTTTAGGGAAAGCCCAATATCACTCTAGTTTTTACATATCTCTAAAAAACATTTTTCTAGCCCACTGGTAGTCCTACTAATATTAAAAATGTCGTCTGCATAACATAATATCGACAGATCAGTACCTTTATATATGCAACACGAAGAAAGTTGGCACTGAGCTGGAAGCGTTGCATTATAATAAACCGTGAAAGAAGTAACTGGACCCTGCTTAACCCCGATATGAATTGGTATATCGTCAATCAGCAAATTGCTTCCAGGTATACGTATTTTTGCTTTCATTTGGCGGTACATGTACAGAAGAGGTCTAAGTCTAGCGATACACCACAGTTCAAAAGCTCATTCATTGCTTGGGGGTGCAACAACGAATCAAATGCTTTGCTAACATCGTATGTCCCAATCGCTAGAGTACCACCAGATTAATCTGCATCGATCAAAAGTAATTCAAACACCTCAGCAAAAACGCTTGAAACAGTTATAGGTAGATACGATGAGTATTCAGACGGATCCTTCCTTTTTTTGAGAATCGGTGAAATAAGACGAACACAAAAAGAATCTGGAACTATACCGCAGCAAAAAACCATTTAGTACAAAGAAAGATGGCACATAAGCTTATCAGACCCATTTTGTAAATGAAGGGCGCATATGCCATCATAACCCAAGGACTGTCTTTTATTAAGCTTTCGTATAGCATACATGTAATTCACTAGAACTTACTACAAAGGTACCCGGTCCAGGAGTACGTAAGCGATTATTTAATTCCGTTTCAAAGTTCTTGAGAGTGTTAACGTCGGGTTCGGTGAAGTGACTTTTGAAATATGAATACCACTGGTTCTCACTAATTGTAATTTTACTTTCCCAAGTTTTGTTATTTGCCGAACGAGTTTTCCATAACTTATTAGGGTCATTCGCGATCAATTCTGCAATTGTAACACTTTGGCCAACCCGGTGAGCTTTGAGCTCCTTCTGAAAGTCCCACTTAGTAAGTAACTGTAAACTATTTACAACTCCGTTTCTAGGTTAATCACAATCATTCTACCGAAGTAACCAAAATTTCGAAGACTGACAAGCGGATTTGAGGCTTTCGTTACTGGACCATCCAAATTATTCGGTTCCAGATCTACACGTTCTCACTGGGACAGCGAATTTCTCTGCATTTTTTAGAGTGTGAGTAATCTGCGCACAGTAAAAATTCAGTTCAATACCAATGTCAGACTTATCTATCCCAGGTTGCCGTTTGAGCAGTTGAAACGGAACTCGGATTTTATCTAGCATGAAGTCACACTCCCCTTAGAAGATACCCTTATCAATCTTCCCTTGAAGATTTAAGACGTAAAAATTTTGATTTCCTTTTAACAAATTCAGAAGAGGGAGTATCTCGGACGGGGATCGACAGGAACAAAGGGATATGGTCACTATATTCACCTTCCAAACCAACTTTAACAAAAAGATCTGCATTGGGTGGATGGACAAAGACTACATGGTCTAGATTAGATGTGCTTCTAGAAGATGAAATAAACGAATAATTTCGATGTTTCAGTACAATTGAGTAACCGGTTGGTAGAATACATAGAAACGTTTCAGTTCTAGCACATGAATTCTCAAGTAGATCACAGTTAAAGTCTCCGATAAGTATACACTTTCTGTTCATCTTCTCGATCTTTTTAACAGTTTGGCCGCCTTTCCACAAGCGAAAGCAAATTTTCTTTCAGAAGCTTCGTCCCTGTAATTGGTTGGAAGATTGACTATTACCAAGTTATCCACCGTCACAGCAAGGTAGCAATCACATTTCAAACAATTCTGATTGACAAGTTGTCAGGACGGCTAAACCACCGCTTGGCCTTCCTTTAATTTTAAATCTTCTTGCAGGGGAGAGATGGACTGTTACGTTAGAGGAAGGGCATAAAAGCTGATAATTCAAATCCGTCAAAAAGCGCTCCTGAATACAGATGACACTAAAGGATTCGCATAACTTTTCCAGGACTAGTAGTTTATCAAGAATGCCACCGTTAATATTCCATAACATAATGGAAAGGAAAACATCAATATTCATTGAAAGCTGTTAGGTTTGTACTGTTCAGCAGTCAATATCCGATTTTCGGGGCAGGACACTGAATAACATGAGTGACCCGAAGTTTTGCACACAACATATCTTTTCTTCTGCATGCAAGGCTGCTCTTTTGCACTTTTATGGTCGGAGCCTGCGCACTGAGAACAGACCTTTGCATTATGACACTCGGCCGCCAGATGTCCTACATGATGGCATTTGAAACAACGGCGTGGTAATGTTTGAAAAACATCAATGTAAAAGCGTTCAAAACTGATCTTCAGATACTCCTTCATATTAGCCTCCAAGGCTTCTTTTGACAGGAAATAAAGTCTGAAAGTGTGGGACTGACCGATCTGCTCAGCTTTTTCCCATGATTGGATCAACTTAGCCATATCTTCTGCTTTAAAATCATTTGGGAAAAATCGCAGAACTCATAAAAACCTCTTTGATTTTACGGTTGTTTCAAGTGAACTATTTCCTACCTTCATGGCATTAGCAATCTTTTCAGCAAAATCCCTTGATTTGACTATTACTTTCCACTCATCCTTATTTTTCTTGAGGTCTACTATATTGTCACTTAGCTTTCCACATGTAGTCAGAATAAAGTCCTTACGGGTGTCGGGAGATTGAAGAGACTTCGGAGGGTTTTTCACTTCGACCGAGTATGGTAGAGGGGCGGAAGTCTGTTCTGTAGTAACAGCAATGGGCCACAACATTGGAGCCTGTTTCAGATGTTCTGTGACGGTGTCTAACTTTCTACACATCTGGTTCACTTTAGTTGTAATACAAGCACCAAATGCATCGACATTCTCGGGTACTTCATCGGGCTCATATGTAACGAATCTAGGTAAAACTTTCTTGTCTTTGGAGCATCGATAGACGGCCTTCACTAAATCTAGCACATTTTCAGAGTCCTTATTAGCTGTTCTCATTCTATCATTGTATCCTAAATTTTCATAAAATGTTCATAATACTTTCTTCGCATCAAGGATAGATTCACGAAAGAAGAACTCGACCGCTCTAGTAACGAAAACTTCTGTTTTCAATCCACATACTAGTGATCGGGTAATAAAGTTCATTAGCGGATTCCATACAAGTTCGGTTTTGCTACATTCACCCATTTCGTATCACTCTCGCCCTAATTAACACAGGCATTTTTTATTTTCAATCGTCTTCCGGAATCTAAGTCTGTATCCAAGCCGGTTATTACAATCGTTATATCTCCTCACTAAACAGGTTTTCACACGACATATAGTTTACCCTTGGGGCGTTAATTATCTATGGTTACTGAATGAATTCAAGTTCACAGCAAGTTGAAATTCAATAAATCCAAACAGGTGTTCTCGCTCTGAAGACTAAATGAAGGCGGCACAACGGGGAGGGGACTTCGGTCCTGCCCCCTATAAATCTTAAACTTCCTTGATCACTGGTCCCTTCTTATTCAATTTAACAAATGTTTTTTTTTGGCTCTTTTTTACTCTCGTGGCAAAAACTAAGTAACCCAATATGTTGATAGAATTTAAAACAATGAGGCTTGGCAACGATAGAGAAGGATTGATTGTAATGATTAAGTAAAAACAAAGAAAAAAAAACAGAACCATTTCACTTGTTAACACATTATTAAACGCCAATGAAAACATGATTAAAGGATTAAAAAGCTCAAAATTAGTAACTGATTCTTGGTTACGCAGTGGTTTATTGAAGGGGGTCGCCAATCTCTTTAAAATAGCCAAATCAGCATAGTATGTAAATACCACCTTTAGGGGGTTTCATTTGATTTGACCGAAACAAATTCTTTAAACAGAATGCAATGGAGAAAAGTTGTTCGTTTGTCTGGCACATATAGAAGGGGGTTACCTTTAGATATGTGTCACCCTCTCAGAATTGTTCATACACATATTATATCAGTTCTGTTGACAAGGGCGCATCCAGGATTCCTTGTGGGGGAGCTTCATAAAAAAAAACAACTTAAAAACAAACATCACAAATTTGTTCAAATTCCATTTTGTTACGTGTGAGGCCGTATCCGAGGGGGGGGGGGTTAGAGTGTGACCCTGCCCCCACCCCGATAAGTCTGTCTGACTCGTAAAAACTTAAAAAATGAATATAAACCAATTTGTGACGCAAGTTTTTTGTATAGCCCCTCCCTAAGAAATCCTTTTGTAACCCCCTCCTCTGAGAAAAAAAAATCATGGATACGTTCCTTGTTACGTGTTTACGAGTCAGGCAAAAATTTTGATGGGGGCTCAAAACTTCTAACCCTACCCTGGACATGGCCTTTTCTGTTGGATTCAATTCCTTTGCAACACTCCTCCCCCTCAATGACGTTCTGGACCATCTCAAAGTAAAAACTCTCGTGCAAGTGCGCAACATCTTGAAATCTTAAAACACTGCGATGGGTAATGATTTATGCAGCAATAGATTTACATTTGCTGCAATTGACGAAATAAAAGATGTCACTCGTAATTACCTTTCCATGTGTCATCCGGTATTCAAAAGAGTAATTAATGTGGAGTTCATATATTGAGGAGACCGTTTACCTTAATGACAATGTAAATGTGCGGGAGGTTGTAAAAAAATTAATACGATCTTTTCCCTTTAAATTCAAATAGGTAAAGAAAAAAAAGGCCGTATCAAGGGGGGGCTAGAGGGTATGAACCCTCTAGCCCCAGACAAAGGTCCGAAACCTTTCTCCGACTCGTAAAAACGTAACAAAATGAATATAAACAAGTCTTTCATGCGTTTCATAAAGTTTTCTTTTATAAACCTTCCAAAAAAATCTTTAATACCCCTTCCCCCCTGAAAATTTCCTGGATATCACCCTATGAAAGAGATTTAGAAATTTGAAAAATAATAGTTTAAAAATTTTAAGGGGTGTGTAACATTTCCAAATCTTCTATATTGGTAAAACCCCAACAATTGGGAGAAGGGGTTGTTGGAACACAAATATTCAATCGACCAAGTCATAGTTTGCACCAAAGGCCTGAGAATTTTGATTCTTCCTTGGCCCAACACGTGCACATTAACCCTCACCACTTCATTTTGTTTGAAAACACTTCCATTATTGCCTCTGTTAAAGGTCTCTTGCAATTCACCATGAGGGGGGGGGTTGTTATCCTCAAAAACATAATTTCCGGATCTTTAAACTACGCTGAACAAAATGGCTCAGTCAAAATTTTGATCAGAAGGGAAAAGGGCACTAGCCCTCTCAATTTCAGTCTCAAGTTTCTATGATAATGCTTTCTATAAAAATCTTGAATGCCCCCAGGGCATAACCTACAACCCTTGCCCTGAAGGCTGTGAAGGGTTGTCATCCTCAAAGACATAATTTCCAGATCTTTCAAGTACGCTAAATAAAATGGCTGTATCAAAATTTTATTTGATGTGTTTAGGGAAATGGTGGGCATGGAAGGGGGGTTAGATGCTCTCCAGTAACTTTCAATACTTAAATAGGGGACTAGCCCTTTCCGTTTTCAGTCAAACGAGCCCTTTTCAAACTTTTTGCAACAATTCCTTCGGTAGGAAGTGCCCTGATCTAAAACAAACCAAAAAGAAAAAAAAAATAATAATAATACATTGTGCCAACAACGTTCTTTACTTAGGCAACGCTGTTACGCTGCCTATGATGATGAAAAGTAGACCAAATGAACAATAAATCACTAAAACAATGAGATTGAATATCCTGCTCCAATCCAAAAATAAACCACAAAACATAGATTTCACGAAGATCCACAGATGGCAAATTGATGGAGTATTGTCTCTTTGTTACTACCACCATCTTTAAAACTTCAATCTTTCTTTTCAAAATTTTAATCTTTCAAAATTTCAACCAATCTTTAAAATTTCTTTTTGAAAAAATGAAAAACTTCTAAAAACGAGAACCATAAATAACGCAATATAATAAACAATTAGTCTACTTTTATTAGTCATTTTCAGTAATATTACCTATTACGTTAATTTTCATTCTTTTTTGTTTGTATTTTCACAAATATAAAACCACAATTATGTTCAAAATAATATTTTCTTCAATAAAATGCACAAGCCACTTAACTCGTTTACAGCGTTTTACAGAGAGAATGGCTAAGAACTTTTTTTTTCTGTTGTAGTTATTGTTGTTATGATACCCACCCCCGAAATATCACAAATTGAAATAAAACCGTTTTCAGTAAAGTGTAAATGCTACTCTGGCCTTTTGAAGTCTTAGGGGGAATCAGCTCTACAATTTTGGGGATGTCACCTAGTAAAAGACTCGTAAGAGATCCAAGCTGATTGGAAAAACAAGATCATATATCGAAATAATTACTCCTAAAACTTATCCATTAATAATATCTAATTTATGTAATTTAGGACCATTGCCTTGGTGTAGTGGAAATGATTTTGATGGGAGGTGTATTTGTTAAACCATTTGACGCTTTTTATTTGAACAAAAAAGGCTATGGGCAGGAGCCCGGTTGCTCTCAAATCCCTTCTATCCCTTAAAAGGCGCACTAAAAGTTTGATGTCAAACCAAATGAACCCTCTCCCAGTTTTTCAAAGAACCAATTCCCAATGGGGAGGTAATTTCTTTAGTCTTTATTGAAGCTTGTTTTGGGGAACTAATATTCTTTTTCAATTTTTCTTTCTGCTCTGAGATCTCCGAGCCCAAAGGTAAAATTTTTTGTTCCTTCGCCGGGTCCCACTGTTTTTCAAGAAGGGAAAAGGTTTTCCATTATAACAGTTATAAAGCCTATTTATTCAGAAAAGTTTCGTAGTTTTTATTTATTTATTATAATTATTATTGTTCCTGTTATTATTATTACGGTAGAATGGTAGATGAGAGGTAGGTTATAGTTTTTATTTTTGGATATGTAATTTATTTGTTCTTTGTTAATTTATTTTTTTTTGTTTTATTAATTATTCGTTTTAAAAAAAAGGTAGGTTTCCGCACAGTCGCAAGTACCTTTTTTGTATCTTTTTTGTGCCGGTTATTAGTAATTTAGTTGTTATATTTTTGCTTGTAGATAAAAAAAAATTGAATTAAATGGCTTGGAATATTTTGCACACTCGAGGTTCTATTTGGACAAAGTGGTTGCTAGGCAGTTGTTGGCTCATTCCCCAGTCCCTTACGGCCCTGCTTCTCTAAAACAAAATGTTTGAACTTATTGGCGAACATACCAATCTTCAGAAGTTTTTATTTTTTAAAAGTAAATAAAAAGGCAGTACTTTCTAACCCATTGGAAGCTAAATAATCCTTCTTAAGAGTCATTTTGACCAAGTCTGTATGCATTTGAGAATGTTTGACATATAAAAGCCAATAACTGAAAGTCCTGGAATTTTTTCTAAAAGCCATATGATTGGTTCATTAATATCAAAGAGAGCAATAAAAAATCTTTTTGAGGGGCCTTAGGTGTGTGTGCTCTACACTTGGGTGAATCGCCACTTAATGTTTCCATGACAACAGAGTAAACGTTGGAACGGTTTAGAAATGTTAAAGAAAGGCAAACAAAAAGATCGGCAAAAGCAGAAAGCGGATGAATTAAGGGAGAGGCAGAGGGTTGTTGCAGAAATAGCAAGGTTAGATAATCACTATCTGAGCTTAGATACAACGACATTAAGGGTAGGAGTAAATTACCATACCCTTCTTGATCACAAAAAATATAGTTTCTCCCTAGAAATTGTATGTCAAGAAGGGTGGTTGCAGAAACTAAGAGGTAATATTACCTCACCAAAACCAAAGAGAAGAGACATGCTAAAAACACTCTAGACCCTATGTTAGAGGTTCTCTTTACAGCCAGTAATATTCTCAAGATAATTGTATAACATGTATCTCGTATGTGGTATGACTTTATATAATTGTAATATTTGGTATAGCGTATGTTAAAAGGAAAGGTTGGAAACGGGTGTGTTGAAATTTGGGAGCTTCAACGTAGGCTGTGAGAAAATAGTTCTTCCCTCTTGCTTGTACTTTGGTTATCTGTTGTTTGTAAGCTCACCCCCGCCCCAGCCGAGGTCAATCAAAGAAACAGACTGAACTATTTAATAGGTTAGAGCCAAAAGTTGTTAACAATACCTAGTTCTTCATAACTATTTGGCCGCAGATTTCTGGTGGGGAAATGATCAATCTAGTATATGAAATGATCTAATCTAGTATATAATGATCAATCTAGTATATAATGATCAATCTAGAAATGATCTTCTATGTAACTTTAATGGGTTTTGTGCGCAGTCAAGCCCCTTTCGCATGTCTCGTAATTTCATAATGTTTGAAAAAGTGTTGAATTTTTTTTATCCCTCTCATCCCTGAGCGCAAAGGCTGGAAGCCCCTTTGCCCCATATTCTCCCTTCTTCTTCACACAAAAAGTTTTGACTTAAAGCTATAAGCTGATCTTAATATATTGCAGATTTCCTATTATACTGCCTAAATAGACACAATTACCTCCTAAGGCCCTATTACGTCCTACCCTATCCACCCAAATCCTTTCTGAAAATTTGTTTATTTGTAATATAGAACTATCTCCGAAATTTGGTCAAATATTTTGAAAATTGAGAGGTTGCTGGCGCTCTCCGATCACTTTTATTCTTAATAAACGAACTCGAATCATAGATATGGTGTTTTGATAGACTTCATACACGTAAGTTCTTTTGATTTAGCTCAACGGTATCCTCCATCCCATAATTCAACATCTCTTGCCTTATTTCGTCTATATCCACAATGAACACAATCCTTATCTCGAGCAATATGTTTTTATTTTCATTACAAAAAAAAAATCACTATTACAGATCAACAACAAAAAATGTGCATTGACAACTTAATGTGTATACTGAAATTCATGCCTAATGAATTTCAGTCAACCTGTTTTGGGTTGATTAGAGCTAAAACAACATAAAATAGATTTTAATAGAAAATATTTAAAATGTATTTTGTTTCAAGCATGTTGAAGGCAATATGAGGGGCATCAGTCCACTCTTCCTTTTTCTCTTTTGTTTGGCTCGTTTTGAGTTAGACTTGGTTATTTCTTTCTAATTTTCTGTCATAGTGGGTTTTATCTTTTATTGATGGTTTGTGGAAGTTTTAAACTTGAAAACTTATTCGCTTTATCTCTTCTCACATTCGTTTTTCTTTAATGCACGTCTTTACTTTTCTTTGAAAACTCTTCCATGGAAAAGTTTTTGCTAAATTAGTTTCTCTTCGTTTTCAATCGTATATTTAATTAGTTAAGGAAGTATTATTTTAAATCTTTTTGATTTTCTTTAATAAGAAACTAGATTATAATTTTCTATTTTGACATTGTGGAACGATTTAAAAAAAATTTGTATTCTAATGCTGTGAATTGATTGGTATGGGGAACTTATTTTTACTTCATTTATTTACTTAATTTTTCTTTTTTTTTTGGTCTTAGACCAGAGAACTTCGTATCGAATGAGAAACTTCAGAAAGGGCTCATTCTATTGGAAATTGAAACGGCTAGTGCTCTTTTCAATAGTTGAAAGTGATTGGAGGGCAACTACTTTCTATAAGAACCTTATATATCACCATGGCATAACTTAAAACCTTCGCCATGAAGACTGTGGGCGGTCGTCATCCTCAAAGACATAGTTTCGATATTCCTCAACTACGCCAAACAAAATTTTTATCTCCAAATTTTGATTTGAGGTATCAAGGGAAACTTCAACCCCCCCCACAGCCCTGATGACAAGGGTTGTAAGCTATGCCCTAGGTGTTTATAAGGTTTTTATAGAAAGCATTGTCATAGAAACTTGAACAAGGGCTCATTTTATAGGAAATGGAGAGAGCTGTTGCCTCTTTTGTTAGTCGAAAGTGATCGGAGGCCAAATGCTCCCATGCCCATCATTTTCTATAACACTTCCAATCAAAATTTTTATATAGGCATTTTATTCAACGTAGTTTAAGGTTCCGGAAATTATGTCTTTGAGTATGACAAATCTCCCCCAGCCCTAAGGGCAAGGATTATAAGTTGTCCCCTGGGGCTATATAAGGTTTTATAGAAAGTATGGTCATATAAACTTCGGAGGTGGCTCAAGAACATATTTTGACCCCAATTTTGCAGGTCTGTGTAATCAACCTAAATTATTTCTTGCGCATGAGGGTTCATTTGGGAAAGCAAATAAAGGTTTTAGCTTTTTTAGTTATTAAAGAAAAGGGTACTGTTCTGCTATAGCGCCAATGTTAAGTTCTTGATCCATTGACGCCCTGTAGAGCCGATTTATCTGTTAGTTTCTTACAGCTTAGCAGGAGCCAAGACAAAGACAAGTGACGATAAATATAGGAAATATGTATTTTTGGGCTATATATTTACACATTTTCACGCACGGTCTAATGAATATTAAAATAAATTAGGATAATGGGAAACCACATATCACAGTATGATTGTCAAAAACGTCATAGAGGAATTTAGTTTCCACGTTAGAGATTGGTGACGATATAGATTTAAATCTAATTTTTTCCCATTACTTATGGTTTTTCTCTATTTTAAAGAAATAATAGCCGAAAATTCTGTTGCAGACAAGAAACAGCTAGATTAGAGGAGGAAAGAATTGAACAAGAAAGACGAGAGGCTCAAGAAGTGGCAACCAGAAAGGCTGAGGAAAACAACTGGAGAAAAGGCTTTTTAACTCATACATGGAGAATTTTGAACAGATGTCAAAAAGATTTAACCATAATTAAAGAAAAAAAGAGCCAAACAAGACAGGTACATTTAAGCTCTAATTGTGGAATTAGTTTGTGAAAATACTAGAGAGGTTTCCAAAATACCTCACATAATATTACGCTAATCTTGGTAGTTTTGAGAAAAAATAATTTTGGTCTTGTATTTATTGATGTTGCTAGGGGAGAGCTATCGTCCCTTCAATTTTGATGACCTTGGTGAATGTAACATAAAAAGTTGTATTCATATACCTACGGGCAAGGAAGTCGAAATGGGGTGACTCATCATGGGTGTCAGGGGAACTTTCTTGGGGTTGGCTGGGGGAGGGAGGGTTGGTCGGTGCTACCAGGAACTTTTTCCCACAATTCGAGTGGAAATATTTTTTATTCCTTGAAAACAATCCTTGTCAATTACCCTTGTCGGAAAAATAAAACTGAAAAAAATAAATAAATAAATAAAAGAAAAGAAGAAACTAAAAAAAGAAAAAAACTAAAAAAGAAAAAAAAACTAAAAAATAAGGAAAAACTAAAACAAAAGAAAATTAAAAAAGATAAAAAGACAGAAGACAGAGACAGAAGACAGAAAAAAAACGTAGAAAATCGGTCAAAGACAAATTTTTAATTGTAAGAAGATCGTGGACGGAAAAATGTTTAATTGTAAAATTACTGAAGAACCTACAATGGCAACAGCCGAGGAAGCTGCTCAAAGAGTCTATGCCAAAAACTTGCTGCTGATAGAGAAAGTAAGAAAAGAAAGCGTGCCGAGGAATCATAAGAACAGCAAGAAAACAGGCTTGCGGCTGATAGAGAAAGTAAGAACAGAAATCGTGCCGAGGAATCAAAAGAGCAACGTGAAAACAGGCTTGTGGCTTCAAGAGATAATGCCAGATTAGGAATGTACAGTTTCCGTCAACGAAGGCGTGTCGAGGAACTACCAGAGAAACGCGAAACAAGACTTGCTGCTAAAAGAGATAATGCCAAAAGAAAGCGTGCCGAGGAATCACAAGAGCAACGTGAAAATTATCGCATGGCATTCAGGTACAGCCCAGTCGATGATTATAGTAGATGTGTTCAAATCGGGACTATGTCTAAAATTTGTCCCTACTTCAAGGCCTTGAAATATAATGGTGAAACAATGGGAATGTGTTGCGCCTCAGGAAAAGTTAAACTTCCTCAACTGGCTGCACCCCCAGAACCATTGAAGACTTTGCTTACTGGAACTACGTCAGAATCTAAGCGTTTTTTTTTTATCACAGATCAGAAAATATAACTAATGTTTCCAAATGACGTCGTTTGGTGCCCAAATCGAAAATCCAGATCAATTTATGCCTACTTTCAAAGTAAAAGGGCAAATTTATCATAGAGCAGGGTCCCTTCTACCATTCTCAGGCGAGAATCATAAATTTTAACAATTTTACTTCATCAGAGATAGAAATTCTGAATTGGATGCACGTTGCAAAATTTCTCCCGACGTTGAAAGGACAATCGTTTCCCAATTGCAACATCTTTTCCACGAAAATAATAATTTTGTGCGTCTGTTCAAAACAGCCATCGATTTGATGCCTACTGATACGCATAAAATTGTTATTTCCGCTGACAAAACGCCTCCTGGCCAACATGTGCGTAGATACAATGCTCCAACTATCGACGAAGTGGCAATCGTTATGGTCGGTGATCAGTTGTTACCTCGAGATATTATTCTTCATAAGCGAAACGCTCAGTTGGTAAGAATTGCTGAAACTCATTGATGCTACGATGCCCTACAATATCCTATCATTTTTTGGGATGGAGCCGACGGCCATCACTTTGATATTAAATTGATAAATCCAGCCACTAACAAAGAAATGAATAAGAAGTGCAGTGTAATGCATTATTATTCCTATAGACTAATGATTCGGCAGGATGAAGACAATTATATTTTAAAATGCCGTCAATTGTTTCACCAATACATCGTTGATATGTATACAAAAATTGAATCAGAACGTTCGCTATTTATCCGTCTGAATCAGACCAAGCTCCGTTCTGAACAATACATTCATTTGCGATATGCAGTTGTAAATGACGGTAATACCACAAACGTTGGAAGATTAACTATTTTACCTTCGTCATATGCTGGCAGTCCCCGTCATATGCATGAATATGCTCAAGATGCTATTGCGTATGTTCGTCTCTATGGTCGTCCAGATTTATTTATTACATTTACATGTAATCAATCTTGGGACGAGATACAGCAGCTTTTACTTCAAGGACAATCGACGGTTCATAGACATGCCATTACGGCCCATGTCTTCCGGCAAAAGTTGAAATCACTGATAAACTACATAGTAAAACTTGAAGTGTTTGGGTCAGTGCGATGCTGGATGTACTCAGTTGAATGGAAAAAACGAGGATTGCCACACGCACATATACTAATCTGGCTACATTATAAAATTACTTCTAATGAAATTGATGATGGGATTTCCGCTGAAATACCTGATGAAAATGTCGATAAGGGGTTATATGATATTGTTGTAAAAAATATGATACATGGACCTTGCGGTGCACTGAACGAAAATTCACCATGCATGGCCAAAGGAAGGTGCACAAAGCAATATCCTCGACTTTTAGTACCCAATACAATTACTGGCAATGATGGTTACCCACAATATAGGAGAAGATCTACTGAAGATGGCGGTAAAACAGCAATAGTAAAGAAGCGTAACGGTACCACCATCGAAGTAGATAACCAGTGGGTTGTTCCATATTCCCCATTATTATCAAAAATATTTAATGCACACATAAACGTTGAATACTGTAACTCCGTAAAGGCAATCAAATACATATGTAAATACGTCAACAAAGGCAGTGACATGGCAGTTTTTGGCTTGCAGTCCGAAATCAAAGATATCGACGAAATCGTACAATATCAGGCTGGAAGATACATAAGCAGTAATGAAGCTGTTTGACGAATTCTTTCATTTCCGATACATGAACGTAGTCCAGCTGTTGTTCACTTAGCGGTACATTAACAGAATGGTCAACGTGTTTATTTTTCGGAAACCAACGTGCAACAAAGAGCCCTGAATCCACCGGATACAAAGTTAACTGCTTTCTTTTCGCTATGCAAAAATGATTCTTTTGCAAAAAAACTGCTGTATACTGAAGTGCCTTCGTATTACATGTGGAATACTAAAAATAAAGTATTTGAACGTCGAAAACAGGGTAAGTCAGTCGACGGCCAACCTACCATCTTCAAAGATACCGCGATAGGAAGACTCTACACCGTTCACCCCAATCAACATGAATGCTTCTTTCTACGCCTGCTTTTGGTGAATTTACCCGGTCCGACGTCCTTTGAGTATTTGAGAACTGTAAACGGTACTATACATGACACTTACCGTAGTGCATGCCAAGCTCCGAATTTATTGGAGAATGACCAACACTGGGATAACTGCATCAATGACGCGTGCGAAACGTCAACTCCAAGTCAAATTCGTGCATTGTTTGGAATCATACTAACAACTTGCTCTCCTTCAGCTCCTACAGAGTTATGGGAAAAATATAAATCGAAAATGTCCGAAGATATACTCCATCGAAAACGGCTAGAGGCGTCAGATATGACTTTTGATTTTACATCAGAAATTTATAACTAGACTTTAGTTATTATAGAAGATTTGTGCGTATGTATGGCAAACAAACCTCTTCAGGATTTGGGAATGCCTTCACCTAATCGTACCGCTGCTGTTTCGACATGTGTAGAATTGGATCGTGAACAAAGTTACAGTACGAGTGATCTATTGTCGCATATACAAAATAACATTTCCAAGTTAACGTCGGAACAAAAAGACATTTATGATGCGATAATGCGTTGTGTCGATAACAACGTTGGAGAAATTTTCTTTTTGGATGCGCCAGGGCGTACTGGTAAAACGTTTGTGATAAAACTGATTCTGGAATCAATTCGATCAAAAAATGATATAGCGTTGGCAATTGTGTCGTCCAGAATAGCCGCAACGTTGCTGCCTGGTGGAAGAACTGCTCATTCCGCTTTGAAATTGCCTCTGAATTTGCATTCTACAGAAACTCCCACGTGCAATATTTCCAAATCATCTGGGATGGGTAAAGTATTGCAGCAATGCAAACTTATTATTTGGGACGAGTGCACAATGGCACACAAAAAATCGCTCGAGGCTCTGGATCAATGTTTGAAAGATTTGCGAGGGAATTTGAAACCCTTTGGCAGCACATTAGCATTGCTTGCGGGAGATTTCAGGCAAACATTACCTATAACACCTAGATCAACCCCTGCAGACGAAATGAATGCTTGCCTGAAAAATTCTAATTTATGGGCACACGTAAAGACATTAAAATTAACTACAAATATGCATGACCGATTGCAAAACGATGACTCTGGTCAAACATTTTCAGATTAATTGCTGGCAATTGGAAACGGAAAGCTCCCAGTAGACTCAATTTCAGGACGTTTACAACTACCTGCTGAATTCTGTAATTTAGTGACGTCCAAAAATGAATTGATTGAAAAAGTATTTCCGAATATTCTAAACAATTAAAAAAATAATAAATGGCTAAGTGAAAGAGCGATTCTTGTACCCAAAAATATAGACGTCCACGAAATCAACAATATTGTTTTGACCAAGATTTGAGACCAGGCAGTCCTTTACAAGTCAGTCGACACAGTTTTGGAACCAAATGAGGCGGTTAATTATCCAGCTGAATTTTTAAATTCCGTGGATCTTTCAGGGTTTCCACCACACGTGCTACAACTAAAAATAGGCGTACCAATAATATTATTACGTAACATAAACACACCAAAGCTTTGCAATGGCACGCGACTTGCCGTAAAAAAAAAAAAAAAACAATGGAAAACGTAATAGAGGCCACAATCTTGACAGGGCCTTTTGAGGGTGAGGCTGTTCTTATTCCTCGCATTCCCATGATTCCAACGGATCTGCCTTTTCAATTTAAAAGATTGCAATTCCCAGTTCGATTAGCATTTGCAATCACCATCAACAAAGCTCAAGGTCAATCATTAGAAAAATGTGGTATAGATCTTAATACTGATTGTTTTTCAAATGGACAATTGTACGTTGCATGTTCGAGGGTCGGTAAACCTGACAATCTATTTATATACAGCGACAATTGGACAGCGAAGAATGTTGTATATTCGCAAGTTTTACGCAGTTAATTTGTATTGTATCTATCTATCTATCTATCTATATAAAAACGAGTTGTGTTTTTGCATGTTTGTTTGTTTGTAAAAAGAGCGTTTGCATATGACGTCATTATAAGTACATAAGGCTTTGTATATGCACAGACAATGGGAAAGCCAAGAATGTTGTATATTCGCAAGTTTTACGTAGTTCAAAACACATATATAAATCTATCTATATTCATAGGTGGTACACAGGGACACAACTACAATGGCACGTAACTAATATGGCGCGTTACGACTTACGCGCGTGGGGGGGCTTAAAAAAAGAAAAAAAATAAAAAAGGTAAAAAACTAAAAAGAAAAAACACCGGGACACAAATGACGACCGGGACACAGGGACACCAACTACAACGGGGACGCGGGGGGCACAGGGGGATATTTAAATGACGACGGGGACACAGGGAATGTTCGATTAGCAATCACCATCAACAAAGCTCAAGGGTAAGCATTAGAATAATGAGGTATAGATCTGAATACGGATTGTTTTTCCCCTGGAAAATTATATATTGCATGTTCAAGAGTCGGTAAACCCGACAATCTATTTATATGCACAGACAATGGGACAGCGAAGAATTTTGTATATTCGCAAGTTTTACGTAGTTGAAAACATATATATATCTATCTATATTCACAGGTGGGACACAGGGACACAACTACAATGGCGCGTAACTAATATGTCGCGTAACGACTTAAGCGCGTGGGGGGGACTGGGGGGGGGGGGCACGAAGCGCCACCCCAACAGCTAGTATATATATATATATATATATATATATATATATATATATATATATATATATATATATATATATATATATATATATATATATATATATATATATATATATATATATATATATATATATATATATATATATATATATATATATATATATATATATATATATATATATTTAAAGGGTCAGTTTTGGGGCTAACACTCTTTGCAATTAGGACAAGCCTGGGTATACTAAAACAAACGATAAGGTTAACAATAAAATTAAGTTTTGTCAGATGAAAGTAATGAGTGAAACTAAACCTTTAGAGCAATAAAAATAATTTAGGATATCAAGGGGCCTGCTTCCTCCTCGGTCCCTCACTCTTTACACTAAACTATGACTTTTGATTGGAATTTTTTAAGAAATAACATTTTTAATAATTAATATTTTTAAGATTGCAATTTTTTAAGAAATAACAAGGAGTATTTTAAAGCACTACAAGACTTTATTGTAAAGCAGTAGTTCCTAACCGACTTCGGGCCATGCCCCACAGAAACATTTCTAAAATCCTGATACCCCCTCATGGTATTTGAATTTTGTTATTCAAAATTGTAAATATATTCACTCGAAGGAAGTTTACAAGGATTTTAGCTTGATTTTGGGTTATCCTCTATGCTTTTGTATACTGATGAAAAATATTGTACGGATGCAACAGTTTTGTTAGTTTCACAGCAGCCGAATTCTCGTATAACTGAGCCCCTTGCTATTGAACCCTCGTGCATCTAACTCTAGGTGCAACTGAAGCCCCATTTTACTGAAGCCCCGTGTATCTGAATTGCCATGTAACTAAATCTCGGTGTAACTGCACCATCTTGCGACTGAAATCTCATGTAACTGAGCCCCCATTTGACTGAACCCTCCTCAATATCCAACCATATTTAACTGAACCTTCTCGCAGCTGAGCCCCAGTTCAACTTAACCCTCAAGGAACTCAACTCCTGTTCCATTGAGTCCTCGTGCAACTAGGACTCAAACCTAACCCTTTTTCAATTCAACCCCATTCAACTCAATCCTCACTTAACTCGATATCAGTGCAACTCAACCACCTTCAGCCTCATTCAACTCGATCTGTGTGTAATTCGATCCTTGTGCAACTCAACCATTCTACTCATCCATTCTACTCATCTTTGTGCAATTTAATCCTGGTTTGAATAAGTCCTTATTAAACTCAACCACCGTTTAACCTAAATATGTCTGACTCAACCCCCTTCAAATCAACCACATTCAGCTCAACCCTTTTCGAATCAATAATATAACTAGAAAATGAAATTCAGCCCATTTTGGTGGAGGTGAAAAAGGCTGACTCGAATGAATGGTCTTTATTTCTTGGTTAATTCTTTTGTCTTTCCTTGTGTACAGCTTCTATGAAAAATAAACCCTTCCTATCTTAATAACAACGATTATCCTTTTGTCTTATTTATATTTGAAAATTAGCAGAGCTTTTCATACCCTGTGCCCGAACACAATTGAAGGTCATGGCTGCAGCAATAGCTGTACCCTAGTACAGAAAAACCCCACGGTAGCCAAAATATTTAAATCACATTAAAAAAGCACTTTGTCAGAAACAACTTGCCGCTAATGCTGATTTAGGAAGGGTTGATATTATTTAAATTGATAAAAAAGTAATACTGCATTGGACTTTACAGTCCCTACCGGCGGTGTCGATCACTGTATGGCCCTTCAGACAATAAGTACAATGAGGGATTGGGGGCCAGCCGCCAACCAGTACTTTTACATACGCCTCCTGTTTACCTTACCCAGGCTCCTCTGGGTACCCATTTAGGAATGGGTCGACTCTGGCCTAGCTTAGAAAGCCACACCACTGACCCCGATTCCGAACCAATTTAAATTAATAGCATAAAACAATTTGGAAAAACAAATCTAGGACCTTATTGAAGAGCCGGGAACACTGATAAATTTCCTTTTTCTGTTTTATTTTTTTAAGTACTTCTAGGGCACTAAAATATCATAAAGAGCTATTTAATCAAACAGTTCGTGGTAACGAACTGTAGTAAGGAGCGACCCGGCTCAATAGTAACCAAAACTCTAAAAATTGAATTTTGATACCAATAGCTACATCAAAAGAATCGCGTTTTAATGCTGATTTTAAATATAAGTTTAGTCTTACCCATCAAAAGTTACGAGCCTGAGAAAATTTGCCTTATTTTAGAAAATAGGGGGAAACATCCTCTAAAAGTCATATAATCTTAACGAAAATCACACCATCAGATTCAGCGTATCAGAGGACCCTATTGTAGAGGTTTCAAGCTCCTTTTTACAAAAACGTGGAATTTTTTGTATTTTTTGCCAGAAGGCAGATCACGGATGCGTGTTTATTTGTTTGTTTGTTTTTTGTTGTTTTTTTTTTCCCCAGGGGTGATCGAATCGATCCAGTGGTCCTAGAATGTTGCGAGAGGGCTCATTCTAATTGAAATGAAAAGTTCTAGTGCTCTTTTTAAGTAACAAAAAAATTGGAGGGCACCTAGGCCCCCTCCCACGCTAATTATTTTCCCAAAGTCAACTGATCGAAATTCTGAGATAGCCATTTTACTCAGCGTAGTCGAAAAACCTTATAACTATGTCTTTGGGGACCACTTACTCCCCCACAGTTCCCGTGGGAGGGGCTACAAGTTACAAACTTTGACCAGTGCTTACATATAGTAATGGTTATTGGGAAGTGTACAGACGTCCTTAGGGGGATTTTTCTGGTTGGGAAGGGGTTGAGAAGAGGGGGGTATGTTGGGGGATATGTTTGGGGAACTTTCCATCGCGGAATTGGTCGAATTTGTCATGGGGAAGAAAATTTCCATGAAGCGAGCGCAGGACTTTCTAGAATTATTTAAAAAAACACTATGAAAAATAAATATGAAAAAGTTTTTTCAACTGGAAGTAAGGAGCAGCATTAAAACTTAAAACGAACAGAAATTATTACGCATATGAGGGGCTCACCTCCTCCTAATACTTCGCTCTTTACGCTAAGTACTTTTAATAATTGCAACTATTTATTCTACGGCTTTTGTGATTCAGGGGTCTTTCTTAATGAGTTGGAACAAAATTTAAGCTTTAGTGTAAAGAGCGAGGTATTGACGAGGGGGTGAACCCCCTCATTTATGTAATAAAAACATGAGAATACAAAAGTTCGTTACGTAAGCTGATTTATAAGTTACGTATACCTTTTACTAATAAAAACATTCACAAAAAATTAAAAGTTCTAGTTTCCTTTTTAAGTCAAAAAATCGGAGGGCAACTAAGCTTCCTCCCCCACTCCTTTTTTTCTCAAAATCATTCGGTCAAAACTATGAGAAAGCCATTTAGCCAAAAAAAAAAATGTAAATTTGGTTTTAATTATTCCTCTGCGGAGAGCCAAAATCAAAACATGTATTAATTCAAAAACGTTCAGAAATTAAATAAAAAAACAAGTTTTTTTAACTGAAAGTAAGGAGCGACATTAAAACTTAAAACGAACAGAAATTACTTCGTGTATGAATGGGGCTGCTTCCTCATCAACGTCCCGCTCTTTACGCTAAAGTTTTTTACTGTTTTAAAAAGTAGAGTTGAGAGAAAGAGCCAAACTTTATCGTAAAGAGCGGAACGTTGATGAGGAAGCAGCCCCTTTCATTTACGAAGTAATTTATGTTCGTTTTAAGTTTTAATCTCGCTCCTTACTTTTATTTAAAAAAACTTGTTTTTTTATTTAATGTTATTTAGGATCTAATATTCATATTTCAACTCTTTTTATAATTCCTTTATGACAACGCCATCATAATACGCCTTATGGCACAAAAATCCAATTTTAGTGCCGTTTCTGGAGTGTAAAGGCTTAAAACCATACAAGGTCTGGCACTGAAATCTCCATGATCGAAAATCTTCGTACTGGTGTTTATAATCTGAATACTTCCTTACCTTTGCAAGTGGTAAGCACGAAAAAGGAAGTTTTGAAAAAAGTTACCTAGTGAAGAAAATTTATCCGAATACAAAGCTGATTCTTTAATGATAGAAGGTATTTATTTTCATTAAAACACAAAAAATATTTACAAAAGAAATCCTTGAAAATTACGAAAAAGTGTTTTTGATACCCGAACGTATGTTTTTCTTTTTCCCCAGCATTAGCTGGTCACTGAAACATTGTAGGGGTACTGAAATGAGGCACTGAAAAGTTTTGTAAATTATGGTTGTTTCTTCCTCCTTGGACGAAAAATTGGGTTCTGATTAACAAATTTCTTGTTACTTATTCCTAAAATTTAGAGTCTTACTCCACGCATTATACCTTTGTATAGTGTGGGTAAAAAATAAATAATAATAACCTTTTGAGACTCTCGGAACTAGTGCTTTTCTCCCACTCCATAAACGTGTGCATCAACTGGTGACTGGTTTGATGTTACATAGCTTACTTCATCCGAAATTTTCAAATAAAAAGGCAGTTTATTCACTATTCAAACCTTCTTACAAGTATAATACACGTCATAATATTCTCTTAGAATTTTCTTTTCAGCATTAGTTTTTGAGCCTGTAGAGCATTGGTTTATCCCCGAAACCTTTTAATTTTTGTTCAAATTCTTTAATTTTTTTGTATTCCTAGACTGGAAACTACACTCTATTAAAATTTAAATTCAACCAGAGTAAAAACTATTTCTAATCTTAGAGCTGAGGCCCTAATTCAACAACCCTCCCTCCTCCGCATTTAAACATTAAAATAACAAATATAAAATCCTGCTTGAATGGAGTAATTATTAACTTTGCCATACACGAACAGAAACAGACAAGCAGTGCCCTAAAGGATAATCATTTACATTGGCTGTCAGAGACAGAAATTGGTTGAAGTCGCAGCTCTGCCAGTTCTTTGTCTTTGGTCTAAATTAGTTTAGCTTGTCCATAACGGGCAACGTTAAAAACTCTGAAGGAAGCAGGAAGCTTATGTTAAGCTTCTAATCAGTCCTAATTCAAACTTATTCTTTGGCCTTTGGTTGAGTTCAGTGAAACAAGGTTTAATTTAAATAAGTATAAGTTATATAAGGGATCAGTTAAAAGAGGGATAATTTAAACGGTGGTCCAGTTGAACGAATAATTAGTTAAATGAGGTTGATTTTTACGGGAGCTTAGTCAAACGAGGCTTTAGTTAAATACAATTGAGCTACACGTGGAATGAGTTGCACGGGGCCCAGTTAAACAGGGGTTCTGTTGCACATGGGCTCAGCTAAATGGGGTTGCGTGGCACAGAAGATAAGCTACATGGGTTCAGTTACACGTACTCCTCTTTTACACAATGTACAACGTCATTGCAACACTACCATGTATTTTGTGTTCTTTAAATGCATTTGAATGTGACGCCATTAATAAGATTTTTTTTAAAGGAAGGTTCTAAAGTAAAATCAGCCGAAGAGTGCACGTTTCTCTGTCCCACAATGTGCCCTACCGATTCGGCATGTGTCCCACAATGGGAATAACGGGCGTAAAGAGTTGGCTCTGAGGCGGAAGCACCCATGCATCCCAAGACCCTCAAGCATCTCAAGACTTTTTCGATTCGTTCTGTTGGGCACTTATTTTTTTTGACATGCCCCCCTCCCGAGATTTTCAGCCCCTTTGAAACAAATTTCTCAGTTTTGACTGTTCTCTTAAACTTATTTTACGAACATGATCGGAGCTTCATAGAGATTTTAACTTCTATGAAATTTTGAAGTTTCACTGAGTGTAGCTCATAAACTACACCAAAGAATCTTTAAATTTGTGGCACCTTGGCTACCCATGCCTGTAATACAGTTTTCAGTTCTCAAAACTGAAATGCTTTCAGTTCAATTGGCAAATGCGAACAGATGGTTTACCAAACACTTTGAGTATCCCAGAGCTGAATGCCTTCAGAACAAGATGGAAAGATGTCTCTGATTCAGCAGAGCCCACCATTGAAAGAGTCATTGAAAGGTATCCGGAAGCAGTTCGAGTGGTGACAGACATTGATGACCTACTAAGCGACTTAGAAGAGATGAGTGAAGAGAAACTAAACATGCTAATAAGGGTAAATTTGCACCCTAGAAGTATTCCTATCCTTTTTGATATTCTCTTTAATCGATATTTATTTTGATTTGTCTCATTATTAGACAATTTTGTTTTTTTTTGTTTTTAATTTTGGTATTTACTATTTTGGGGCTTTTCAAATCCCCAAATAACTCTCATTTTTTGCCTTTCTATTTCTCCTACTTAATTTGCCTTTTCCCCTTTACTACTACTACTGCTAACAACAATAACTCACCGCAGCACCAAGCCACCAGAGGCCGACAGAGCAATGCACACTTCTCCTCCTCAAAGACTCCCTCTTAACACCCTCCCAGGAAGTTTTCATTTCCTTTAAATCTTTCTGTATGACATCCTCTCACCTCAGACGAGAACGATCTGTTTTTAGTTTAGCCTTAGACTGTTGGCCGAAAAGGACAATCTTCGGCAATCTGTCATCCTTCATCCGCAGAACGTGCTCTAGCAATCTCAACCTGTATTTCATTATGGTCCTATAAAGGGGATTGAACCACATTTTTCGTGCAGGCTACTGTTTGAAATTTGATCAGTCAACCGGGTGTCCAGAACGATCCGTAGGCAATTTCTCTTGAAATCACCTAGTAGATCTTCATCCGCCTTTTGGAGCGCCCATGCTTCAGAGTCACATTTGACTACTGTCATCACTGTTGCTTCCAATATTGTAATCTATGTTTGCAGACTTATCTTCCTATTCCTCCAAACTTTTTTAAATGTGGGAAAACACCCTGAGCCTTGGCTATTCTACTTTCACCATCTTCACTGCTCCCACCGTCTTTACTAATAATACTACCAAGATAAGTGAAGCTGTCCACCTAATCAATCTTTTCGTTGCCCAACGTCACCTTTTCATCTTCACGTATTCCTAGCCTTAGTGACTTAGTCTTCTCAACATCAATTTTCGAACCTATGTATCTAAGACCTAAGTATAATAGTTTTCAGCACCTTGAAGCCGCAAAACCTCTAAAGGTTCATTCATTTTGCTCACACTTTCATCTAGGGTGCTTAAATCATCAGCATAATCTAAGTCCAGGAGAGTTCTCCCTCCCCATTTCATTCCGTGGTCTCCTGTCGCCTTTCCTGTGCTCATTAAGACAAAGTCCATCAAAATGATCCTTATACAGGGTGATAGAACACAACCCTGCTTAACTCTTGATTTAATACAAAACCAACTGCTAACCTCATTTCCTACTTTAACCACAGCAGTGTTATTATCGTACATAGCACTAACCACTTTAATGTATTTGTCTGGTATGCCATACAAGGATAGGACACCTGCTAAAGCTCTTCGTTCAACAGAATTGAACGCTTGCTAATAATCTATAAAAATGAGGACCAAAGGTGTTTGACAACCAGGACACTTCTCAATTATTAGCCTAAAAGGGAAAATATGGTCAACACATCCTCTGCCTTTTCTAAAACCACAATATTCTTCTCTTGGAACTTAGTCCACAGCATCTCTCAGTCAAAAACGTATCATATTATTAAGTAATTTGCTATCTACAGAGACCTGCGACTCACTCTAATCACCTTTCTTTTACAGTGGTTTAATTAAGGTTTTCCTAAAATGGTTAGGTACTTCTCCTTATTCAAAAATCATATTCATAATCTTCAGTAACTTATTTCTAACCTTAGAGCCACCATATTTAAGACACTCATTTACCACCTGGAGCCTTATTATACACCTTACTCATCAGCACCTGGAGCCTTATTATTTTTTAATCCTTTTAGTACTGTCGCTAATTCTTTCTCACAAAATAAATCTTCCTTCACATCGAAGGTATCACAAACTTTTTTCATTTTGCCCTATATCTGTTCCTGAAACTGTATCTCGGTTTAGCATATTCTCAAAAAGTTCCGCTCATCTCTCTTTAACTCTTTCTTTATCACTTGTTGTAGCCCCTTTCCTATCTTTAATTGGGACAAGTTCGGATTGACTGCTCCCTCTCAATTTATTAACATGCCAGTACAATCTTTAACTATTATGCCGTCTAGCTGCATTTTCCAGATCCTCGGCAATTTTATCCATGGCCTCCACTTCACACCTCCTTAGTTCAAGTTTTAATGCTTTCTCCGCTGTCTTTACATTCTATTTGTTCATATGATCTATCACTCAGATAATTCTTATTCAAGCCCCTTCTCCTCTCTATTAAACATAAAGCTTTTTCACTAAGATTCCTAGCTGTAGTCTTAACTTTCTTTCCTAAGACACCATCAGCAACTTCACAAATTGTTTTTCTAAAATTATTCCAACAGTCCTCCACATTGTCAAATTTTAAATTCTCAAGTTTAGTATTCAACTATTCCTGGAAAATTTATCTCAAATTCTCATCCTGGAGTCTACTAACATCATAACTTCTCGAGAGGTAGTTACCCTTCCGGAATTTCAGCTTTAAATTAACCCTCGTGGTAGAAGTTGAAATACAATATTTAAGAGATACAAACCCAAAGCCAAATTTTCATTTTCAAGAAATAACTAGGAAAGCTTTTGGAACATTTATACCTTACCGTTGCACCTATCATCACTGTATTTTAGGTGTCCCTCTCAGTTGTCCCTGTATGTATTAATGAAGCATTAAAAATGGGTAAGTTTTGATCACAAGACAGTTTCTTTGAAAAAATGTTTTTATAGTTTGGCTACTCTTGGCCATTGTTCGCTTTTTACTAGGTTGTAACTACTTCAAGAACTATAATAATAGTCGATCGATAATGACAATGGTGGTAGACTGATAAAGCATACAATTTTCGGTACTTGTGTATTATTTAGAACACACTCAATAAGTAAAGTTAGGTTATTTCGTGAAACAAACTACTATGCACACATCTTATGAGAATATCCGGTTTCATAGCCATGTAGACAAAACTCAAAGACAAAAGGTTAGGTTAGGTTAGAAGACCAAGTTGTAATTTTACAGTTTTTCTAATAAAGTATTATATTTTGTTCATGTTTTGTTTTATTTCATTAGCTTTAACAAAAGTTTGGGCTATATATTTACACATTAGGGGGGGGGGTGTTGTGCATTATATCAAATACCTAACTTAACCTAACCTAATCACCTCTATATATAAAATATTTAATTAAAATGTACCTACATCGTAGTTTGTTTCACGAAATAACCTAACTTTACTTATTGATTGTGTTTTGAATAATACACAAGTACCCAATTTTTTCCCAGCTTCGATTCCAAATCGCCAAGCTTTTGACCGATGAAGTAGACCTCTTGACCATTATGCTGCTTCAAGATATCAGCCTCTTCTACGATGAAGAAAAGGGGAAAAGTTCACTTGAGGTTTGTAGTCTTCTTCTCTTATAACTTTTTCAGATTGCTTTGATAATAATGACAATGTATTGAACCCTTTATTGAATCACTTTAGTATTACGTTTTTTTGTCTGTGGAAAGATGGGAGCATTTTTGAAAACTTGAAATCAGAAATTATGTAAAAAAACTAGTTTTACCATAGCTTTCAAATGAGCTCTTAAAACTTTCGCTACAAGATTCTAGTGGCCTAATTGCATAGAAGAAGAAAAAGACACAGTGGCATTGCCTAAGCATAATGCTCTCAAAATTTCCGGTTAAAGGACGGCTCAGACGCCGTTCGCAAAGTTCGTAAAGTCGTTCGCAAAGTGTTTCCGTAAAGTTTTCACCGCTCATGTGAGTCTTGTGCTTTACGTGCTTTTTGAGGAGTAAACTATTCAAATTTCTGAAGCATTTCATATTTCAGAGAAAAAGTCTTGAAAAAATAAGGAGCTTGATAGTATAATGAGGCATAAGGGCTTGTTATATATTCTGTTTTCAGGATCAAGCATATCAAGATTCCCTGGTTTTTCCTATTTTCTTGTTAAGTTGATTGTGGTGCCAAAAATCCTGGCAAGAATTCAGTCTCATAGCACCCTAGATATTTATTGCAAAATATCTTCATATGTGCTTATGAGATATAATATCTCATATCTTCGGTTTCCTGATTACACATTTCCAAATCTGTTTAAAAGTTTTGCTCTGGAACTCTTTCCCTATTGGTCAGCTTTATAAACTTTAAGAAAAAAGTTAACTAAAGGTTAACTTTAATGCTTGCTTACGTAAAGGTTTAAGGAAGGTTAACGAAGCTACTTTACGAACCTTGCGAACGACTTTACGAATTTTACGAATGCCGTCTGAGCCGTCCTTAAGGGTTGTCGACTTCTGGCTGATACACTTTTTATTTTGATTCAATACTGTTTTAGAGGGGTTTTAAGCTAAATTGGTTTTGGAAATTCCTTAAAGTTTATTTTAGTAAATACAATCAATCGTAGGCTAGACATAAGCTAGGGAAATTGATTTTGCAATGGGAAATTTCTTTCGAAATATGTTTTTACATGTCACATACTGAGTTTTGTCGTTAATTGGGTCCTGAGGATCTAAGGAGTCATAATGCAGATGTCTATCAAGGATTTTTTTTTATGGAAGAAAAATTGTTCTTTTGAAATTATTTTTACAAGAAAAGAAATTTTCAAAGGTCATGAGTACTCTTGAAACGCTATTTTACGGGCTTAGCCACCACAATAAACTCAAACACGCTCCATGAAAACTCCCAAGATTTTTTTTTTTTTTAACATTCGGATCAAAAGTAAAGCGTAAATAACACTTTATCCTTTAGAAGGCGTATGGGTTGTTAGCCCTATTCCTGTTTATGGTTGTTTCTATTTGTTTAGGAGAAGTTTTTTAAATTGGTGTACTTTAGAGAACTAAACTTTTGATCCACATATTTGCATAATTTTAGTATTTTTTCAGTATCAGTCGAAAAGGTTTTTCTAAAATATATTTTGGGATTTAATTTTCTTTATATAAAAAAGACATCAATAAGTTAATGAAATTTTTACAGATCTTATTGTAAATTCAGTTTTATTAAAATATTTCATCTTTTCCATAAATTGGAATAACACTGTAGCTAATGGTAAAGCAGAAATTTGTTAACGTAAATTCGTCGTTTGGTAAAGCGCAATAGCAAACTCAGTGGGTTCATAAAAAACAAATCCAAGTTTCTTTTTTCATTTTCATTTTTAAACTATTAAGCCTATGGGCGAGGCGGTCATAATCTACTCTA
This sequence comes from Artemia franciscana, assembly GCF_032884065.1. Taxonomy (NCBI): domain Eukaryota; kingdom Metazoa; phylum Arthropoda; class Branchiopoda; order Anostraca; family Artemiidae; genus Artemia; species Artemia franciscana. The sequence continues at coordinate 9,521,818 of NC_088880.1, read as the reverse complement.
AAAAAATACAAAAAAGGTATTGCAATATTCTCTTTATTTTTAAATTATTGAGGGAACTAGGGTAACAAACCAATTACTTAATTAATATCGATTTGTCTACCTTGGTTGTGTAAATTCACTCAAGGCACATAAGAAGTTTAGTGATAAAGTGAACCCTTGTCCTTTCTAATATTACTCTCCCCTCTTCTTCTAGATCCACTACCAAAGTTTGGTAAAGAATTTTGTAAAGTGGTCGATGTTCAGCTTCAAAAATACAAGGGCTTAAAGACACATTTCCTTTTTTTTAAATCATTTCATTCTAAGGAAAGGACTCGCATATAAAAGGAAGAACACGGCGTATCAGCATGTAAGGCATGTAGACCCCTTAATCAGTCTTCTAATTGATAAAGAGACCCTGGTTCCATAATCATACCGACCTTGTTCTTATAATCATTTCTTAATGAATTGCAACCATCACGATTTACCCGAAAACTTCATCAAAACGATTATGAAAAGTAGACGACCCGCACAGCAGTAAATAAAAAAAAATGACAAAATAAATAAAATAAAAATAATAAAAACAAATAAATAAAAATAAAAAATTCGAAATGTAGTGTATTAATCTAAGCGTAATCAATGTATTTCTTTTCATTTATTAAAGATTCCCAGACTCCGTGTGATTTTGGATATTATACACGGCAAGTAATATGAAAAATGTATGAGGATTCTCAGTACTTTTCTGTTAAACAGAACATCCTCAAGATTTGAAGTCAGGTTAATCCTAATTAAATATACGAAAACATGATGATAATATAAATCTTAGAAACAAAATTGTGGAAACTATAACAAAGAATTATTGAAACAGGCCGCAGGCCGCATCGAAACACCCTGACCACCTCCGAATATTAAATATTTAATTATAATATGCATATATCGTAGTTTTCTCACTCAAAATAAGGATATCATAACCGATTTAAATGGTTTTTTGTGAGATCTTAGATAGCGTGATTCTTGAGGATGTTCTGTTTAACTGACAAGTACCAGAATGTCGTCTATTATTGTCTCATCGATAATTATTGTAGAAATTACTCGGTCAGTACGGAAAAATGTAACCCTAAGTTCTTTGAAAGGGTAGTAACTTGGCGATTTAGAAAGCAATACAAATGTGAGTTCTTATAATTTAGCTTGAAACACAAGCTTTCCCCTACTTTTTCCTCCTCGTTGGGCTATTTTCCGCCATTATGAACAATTCATTTTCTGTTCATACTGCCACCATAAGACATCAATTATCTGGGCGTAAAGTGTGATTAGGATTCATTTACATTTGGATACTGACAATTTCAATACAAGACCCAGCAAATGATAAGTGAACGGCCTTACCATATAATGCAAACAATTGATATCCCAAGGTTAACCCCTGTGGGACTCCACATTCCACTCTGTAGTCCATCAATGGATTACAGAGACGTCTTTTAAGATAAAATAAAAAATCATGCCCTTTAAGATAAAATGTAAAAAGTTACAATACATTCCAACGAATCCCACTACATTCATATTCAACAGGATCAGAAGATTACAAGCATCAAATGCCTTTGAGATATTGATACGATATTGATATTGATACGATAGATATTGATATTGATATTGATATTGAAAATATTGATACGATCTAAGACGTTTTAGCAAGGGGGCCATTTATTAACATCGATATTATTATTCAGTTCAGTTGAGTAAATTATTCACCTTCAAGTTCGTTTATTGGCAATGAATCTACAAAAACAAATACACACAATTAAATGTTCCTCCTAGTGAGAATGTTATTGATCATATCTATAAAATTGCTCGTCTTAAACTGATCATTGAAAATATATAAATAAGTCCAGTAACATTTTCTTTAATTGAAGATATTGCAATGAATCAACAAAAACAAATAAACACAATTGAACGTTCCTCCCAGTGACAATGCTATTGATCATATCAATTAAATTTCGCATCTTAAGCTGATCATTGAAAGTTTATAAATAAATCCTGCAACATTACTTTTAATTGAAGATATTATATCAATCCCTTCTTAATCATTCATTTTCAATCCCTTCTTGATCAATCAGTTACAATCTCCTCTTGATCAGTCAGTTTCTTAAGCAATATGCTCATAATACCCGGTAGTCCCAAAAATTTTTCAAACGTCCCATAATTATTCATTTTTTGATATTTTTAATGCTAAACAACTAAAAGAATTAAAAACAGTCAGCAGTATATTCAATCACAAACAAACTATTTCCATGATTTGGCTCCTACTGGAGTCCCGTTTTCTTGTCCATGTTTGCTCCAAGAAGGCTCATCTTCTTCTGCTTAATTAGGAAAGGACTATATTTTCATTAAGGTATAGGATCTCATATGGTGCAAATAAATTTATCATGACTGAAATAAGGTAATAAAAAAAATGCGTCTTGAAGACAGTTTCTTGTAAAGTGTGGGAGCTGACGAATGACGGACTTATTTCAAACTTTGGCCTGATCAACATTCACACAGAGATAGCCTCAACTCTTTTTTCTCTTTTCTCTTTTCTTTTTTTCTTTTTTCTTTCCTCTTCTTTTTCCGCTTTTATTGCTTGTTTTCTGGATATGCTATTATTTTTTTTTGTGAATTTATTACTTGGAATACCCTTAAAAAGAACATCGAGCTCTGCTCTCTGTTGACTTGAGTAGAATAGTTTTCTGTATTAATAAGGGTTTATTTCACCTCAGAACACTTTATTGGCACTTTTGTTTTCTAACCTATGTTAGAAAAATGGGAAGCCATTCTCTTAGCAATCTGACTTGGGTCACACAAGCGACTTTGAAAAGGTTGCGCCCAACCACTACAACTAATTATTGACTTATCGTCATCCAAGTCCTCTATTTAATTCATTTAAGTAATAACTTGTTCTAGTGTATCTTGGAAGTTTGTTTAAAGCACTACTATTATTCTTGCAAACCTTCTTATCACTGTCATAGTTAACAGTCGTACATATCGCGCCATCTTAAAAATAAAAATTATCGTGAAAATTGAATTATCAATGGCTTCCGTAGTTTGTTTCTTCAAATAGTTCTAGCAAACCTTCTTATCACTTTCACCATTAACAATCGTAATAATCCTACCATCTTTGAAAATTAAATTAACACGAAAATTGAGTTATCCATGGCTTTTGTAATTTGTTTCTTCAAATAGTTCTTGTAAACCTTCTTATCACTGTCACAGTTAACAATCGTAATAATCGTGCTATCTTTAAAATTAAATTTAACATGAAAATTTATCCATGGCTTCCATAGTTTGTTTCTTCAAAAAAAAAGAATAAGAAAACTGACACTAAACTTGAACACCCGAAGACAATGTTTTTTTCAGCCAAAAGTCCATTCAATTGTTTAAATTAATTCAGATTGATGACGCAACTAATCAGTTTTACAGTTCGTGGTATCAATTCTTGAGGCTATTTAAGAAAACATTACACGTGCAGATGAGTATTTTTTAACTTTTTTTTAGTTCTGTTTAATATCATTTCCTCCTCTTTTTATATTTAACTGTCCATTTTTAGTGTTAAGAAACTAGGTGACTGTGTTTTCTCTTTCGTTGTCTTCAAATTTTATAACATTAGGTATACTATCGATTTTGTTCTTTGTTTATAATTATCTATTCTATGTTTTTGGACTTTGGAAGGGTATATACTATTTCCGGAATGCTCATTTGGGGGCCTAGCCCCCTCCCTTCACTTAAAGCTTCAATAGGCTCTTCAGAATATACGAATAACCATTTTAAAATATTCAGTCCTTATTATATTCAACATTATTAGGTGCGGCTTACTCTGTTTTAGAAACACGGCTATTTATTCAAAAACGCTTTAAGCTACAAATTTCAAAATCACATTATTTTACTATTATCTTCAGCTTTGATTTGATATTTGATAACTAATTCATTAGCCTTGAAAAATTTCTCTCATGGTCCTCATCAGAGCCGTTCCTAGGTTTGTTGGTACCCGTGTAAAAATTAATAACAGTGCCCATTCCGGTTCAAATATAAGCGAAAAAATCCGAATCAAAGATAAAAAGTTGATAAAAGTGACCGAACCTGGGTGCCCCTAGCCTTAGCACCCGGGCCAACTGCTCCAATTGAGCCCCCAACCCTTACCAATCTTATCCCAACATAGTAGGAAGAGAAGGGTGTATTCCGGACACATCGCCCTATATAGAGCCTACTATTCCTTTTTTGGTAGATAGTACCTGATACATTGAATAGGGGGTATACGGACAAAATGACATTGAAGCATAGGGGTTATACGGGCACATTGCATTGGAGCATAGACTAGTTCTCACGACATTATGTAGACTATTTCTACGACAAGGGATAAGGCCTTTCTCACCACATTGCACAGGAAGATACTGGGCATACGGACACACTTCATTTGAGCCATGGGGGTCTACGGGCACATTTTATAAGAAGATACGATATTTCTATATTTTCTCATGATCATGGAATTTAACCCATCATAATTAACATCAGACTTAACATCATAATTCTTTTCCAAAATAAAGGACTTACCGTTTTCACAGAGGGAAAAAAATATTTTAAGAATACCATTCATTTTTTGTATTTTTATCTCGCTCACAACAGATAATGCATGACTAGATCTTATTCAAAAGTGTTTCAGTGATGCTCTCATAAAATTAGAAAGATCTGGTAGGCGATCAGCTTGAACCGATGGTTGAAGCTGGCAGGGCTTGAGGGCTGGCTGAAGGGCAGGGCTTCGGTAAACCTTAGCGGAAACCCCAGCATTTTATACTTATTTTCAACTTTTATTATTCCTTATCTTTTTTAAGAGCTTTTTGTTTTATCGTGGGAGATACGGACATGTTGGGAGAGATCCCCCCATCCCAAGCACGTGGCTTTCATTTTTATTTCATATGAGGCTTTTTCCGTTTTTTATTTCTATTTTTTTGGATTGACAAACTCTGATTTTGTCCCTGTGCCTTAGGGCGCTGACCTTTTCTAGAGAGTATTTCATGAGATTTCATTGAGAGCCCTTGGCTGTCACTGAATTTCAGAAGCATTCTAAGTTCAACTTTCTCTGAATTAGGCCTTTTTGTTTTATATACTTGAGGGCATTAAGCGATTTTTTCTTTATTTAAGAACTTTTAAATTCAACTTTCTTTGAATTGGGGCTTTTTGCTTTATATTTTGGTGTTTTAACATATTTTTTTTGTATATTTTTAAAAAACATTTTATATTTTTATTGTTTTCTCGGGTTAATGCATATCCCGCACAGGGCATTTCATGGATTCTTTTCAAGAGCCCTTTACCTTCTGTCAATTTCACACGGCTTTCAAGTTAAAGTTTCTTTGAATTATACCCTTTGCTTTAGCAACCTCAAGTCTTTTTAATATTCGGGAAATGGGGTTTTACATTTTGCAGTACATGAACATTTTTTGGCATTTTCATTACATTTAGTGGGAGGGCTTTACATTTCCCAATATGGTGAAGCTTTGCTGTCAAATTTGTTCTTGCTAAGCGTCTTATTTTCAGGTGTCTAAAACTAGACGATAATCTTTTCTCCCTTCTCCAAAGAGCGTTTTGTGACACGCAAACATTTTAAAATATACTAGAAAAGTAATACTTTTTCTATATTCTCACATTTTCTTTATTTGTCCTAAATTTCCGACAGACCTTGAGTAAGGATAAACACCAAACTTCTTTTAGGGTTTTAGAGTTTAACCGTATTTTCAATTTGGTTTAGAATAAACAGAATAAACCTTTTTTCCGATTTTTTAATATTTTTGGACTGATAAATTCAGTTTGATCAAGAGTTTAGGAGCTAGGCTTAGAACACTGACCCTTATAGAGTTTGACCTTATTTTCACTTTGTTTTGATATTCAGTAAACTGCATATATCTTCTGGCCTTGGGAAGGCATAGAGTATTTGAGCCCTACTCATGTTAATTTCTGCTCGTTTTGAGTTTGAATCCGTTATTTGTTGTTATTTCTGTTCGTTTAGGGTTTCATTTATTTATCGATGCTGATTTGGGGTAGTTTTACTCTTGGTAGATTACTTAATTTTAATTTTTGGTCATTTTCGGCTTAATGGAGTTCTTTACTTTTCTTTAAAAAACTTATTTGTGGATTTTTTTTTAAATTAATAACCGAATATTTTTTTCGTTTTGTCACATTTTCTTTATTTGTCTTAAACTTTCGATATACCTACAGTAAAGATACGAACAGGGATTTCTCTACATGTGGGTACCCTCTGCATGTATAGCTCGGGATCTTCAACATTTGCTAGAAAACATGGCCGCTAGGGGATTCGAGGCACTACCATTAGATAATCCACTTATGTTAGTAGTTCAAGCTCAAGTCCTTTTTTTATACGGGATAATATGTTTCTCCTTTTGTAGTACAGTGTAGTCCACTTATCACATTTGGTGGATCTGGTGGCCACGGTTGAATTGAATGCTAAGGGCCCAGTGGAATTGGATGCTAGGGTCCGCGTTGGAATTGACTGCTAGGGCCGCGTTGAAATCGACTGCTAAGGGCCCCTGTTGGAATTGGTTGCTATGGCCCTCGTTGGAATTGGATGCTAGGCCCCCGGTTGAATTGAATGCTAAGGGCCCGTTGGAATTGGTTGCTAAGGCCCCCATCAGAATTGACTGTTAGGACCTCCCGTTGGAATTGGTTTCTAGGACCCTCTTTGGAAATGAGTGCTAGACCCCCGGTTGAATGGAATGATAGGAGCCCAATGGAATTGGATGCAGGGGCCCCTGTTCGAATCGGTTGCTTGGGCCCCAACTTGAGATTGATGCTAATCCCGTGGTTGAATTGAATGCTATAGGCCCTGTGGGAAATGGTGGCTAGAGGCTCAGTGAAATTGGATGCACGGGCCTCCGTTGGATTTGGCTGCTAGGGTACCGGGTGTCTTGGAGACTCCCTACTTGGGAAGTCCCTGAAATTTTTCTCCCTACATCCCCAGGTTTTTTGAACAATCAAAGAAAAAACTATGATGCAAAATCTATGTTTGTATCTTTATTTGGTTGGCCCTTGAGGGTTTTTCGCCCTACATCCTTAGGTCGTTAAACAATCAAAGAAACTATTACGTAACGGGTACGTTTGCATCTTGACTAGCGGCCATTGAAAGTTTTTTTCCTGGCCCTCGTGGGTTCTTAAACAATCAAAGGAGAAAAACTATGATGTAACATCTATGCATGCATCTTGATTTGGTGGATGTTTTCTCCATACACCCATAGGTTTTTAAACAATCAAAGACAAAACTTTGATTTAACGTCTATTTTTGACTAGCATCTTGCTAGTCAATCTTTGACTAACATCTTGACTAGCGGCTCCTGAACTCTAACAAGTCCTATTACGTAGCACTCAAAGAAATAATTTGCATAAGGAAACAAACCTTATTATGTAACAAACAGCTGCATATTGAAGAAAATTAAAAACGTCTGCATCTTGAAGAAGTTTAAAAAAAAGGTTTTCTGGTTCGGGATTTGAAAAGATAGGGCCCTTGTGGAATACATTGGGCCTACACTACTAAACTGAAGTTAAAATTTCTTAAATACTGAAAAAATTCGCTTATAGCCCTTAAATTTGTAAGGCAATAATGCCTAATTCAAAACGATTGAACTTAAAGATCTTCTGAAACTGAGTGACAGCCAAGGGCTCTGGCAAAACCCTCTTGAAATACCCTCTAGAAAGGGTTAGCGCCCTAAGACATAGTGGCAAAATCAGAGTTTGATCCATCCAAAAAGTAATAAAACTGAAAAAGCCTCATATTAAAAAAAAACACGTGCTTAGGATGGATCTCTACCAACATGTCCGTATTTCCCACGATAAAACAAAAAACTCTTGAAAAAGATCAGGAACAATAAAAGTTGAAAGTAAGTATAAATTCTCGGGTTTTCACCGAGGTGTACCGAAGACCTGCCTTATAATTAAGAAAAAAGAAATTACGGTCAAATTCTCGATTCTAGAAAGGGTCAACCCCCAAAGCATCCGATAAAAGGTGAGACCCTAGAAAAAAAAGCTGCACCTTAAGATTGGTTAAAGGTAAGAAATGGAAAAAAAATAACATAAAAAAAAAATTTGGTGTTCAAATGCTCATGTAAACCATAAACCCTTGTAAAAGAGGGGTCGAATCTTAAAATATTGCAACAGTACTCAGTTAACCTCAAAACCCCATCCTCAACTCGTGTAACCCTGACAAAAAAAGTTTGGTATAAAGTGATCACATGGAAAGTTTTGTATAAACCTAGTTCACCAATAAAACGTTCCAAAAATGCTGAAATTTCTGTATATTTTATGTAACCCACCGAAAATTACGAGAATAGAATAATAAACGTTTTAGCTACTCCAGAAACTAGTAACCAAAGAAAGTAGAGCTGCTAAGGAAATCCCCCCAAAAGGTAAAAAAAATCTCCTGAAATGAGATCAACAACCACGTGCCCTTTAACTAACAAAATAACAACAATATGAAAAAAATTCAAATATAGGAAAATAACCATTTAAAAAAACACGAGGTTTTTAGTTACCTTCTCCTCCGAACAAAAATATTCCCCTTTTGGTAATTTTATGAGAGCGTCACTGGAACACCTTTGAATAAAACCTAATTTGGTATTGTCTGTTGTGAGCGAGGTATTAAAACCAAAAATAACTGATATTTTTAAAAGTTTTTCTCCCTGTGAATAATAGTTAGTCCATTATCTTGGAAAAAATAATGGTGTTACAATGGGTTAAATTCGATATTATGAAAGAATAAAGAAATCTCGTATCTTCCTATACAATGTGTCTTTATGCCCCTTATATCTCAAATGAAGTGTGTCCAAATGCCCCATATCTTCCTGTACAATGTGGTGAGAAAGGCCTTATCTCTTGTCGTAGAAATAGTTTATACAAAATCGTGAGAACTAGTCTATGCTCAAATGCAATATGCCCAAATATCCCCTATTCAATGTGTCTGAAGCCCCTATTCAATGTGTCCGCATAACCCCTATCCTTCAATGTCATTGTGTCCGTATATCTCCTATTCAATGTGTTAGTAACTACCTACCAAAAAAGTAATAGTAGGCTCTGCATAGGGTAATGTTTCCGGAATACATCCCTCTCTTCGTACTTTATATTTTAGCAACAGAAAAATTGAAGACGAGGAAAACCTTAAGCAAATTATATTTCCAACAAAAATACCCCAATTTGGGGTATTTAGTAAAGAACAATGTGGCATCTTTGTATTTTGTTTTCTTCTGACCATACTACAATAAAGGGATGGTCGTAGATAATCGGATGAAGGTTCGTTTAATTGCAAATTGAAAGTTTTAGTTAACTTTTTGAAATTCAATAAATGAGTAGATTAAAAATTATTAACTAAAACAAATATCCGTAGGATATGTCAGATTAACATTCACTAGTGAACTTTGTCGTTAACTAATATTCTTGTTTTGCAGATTGTGGAAGAAGAATTTTCAATTGGTTTAGGGGTGGAAAACATTTTTAATGAAGATGCACAAATTCAACTTCACTCATTCGAAAGAATTGGAGTTTTTGCTACGTTTCCAACATATCTTGTTAACAAAAAGATTCCGTTTGTTCTTAGAATATTTTGGCAGAAGAGGTCACACCAATGGGATATGCCTAGGGTAAATGAAGTTAAAACATGGCCTACAATTTCTCAATCAGGTAAATTACTGGGGACTCGAACTATTGTCGTAACTAAGAGGCGACTCATATGATTAAGAACCTTCTCTTAAGAAAAAAGTTGAAAATTAAAGTGTTCTTTGTTCATCTAACACCTTATATTCATTTTTCTACATCCTCTCCCCCCCCCATCCTCACGGCTTATAATCTTTCTGTAATTAAATTCTAGTTACACCGCTGATTTAAGCAACCAATGTGTACATTTGTGTAGTATGTTTATTCAGAGAATATTTTAGAATATGTGATTAATTATAATTTGCCGCATTAATTAATTATTCAGAGAATATGTGTCGATGGCTTGTGACTAGGCACCTTTCCAAGTAGTACTCTGTGGAAAAACAAATAATGTACTTTACTTGTATAGTTGTAATTTCTTGGATTTAATCATTCTCTTTGGCACCACGGTCCTCCAACAAAGTAAGGTTTTTTTTTCAGAGATTCTACATAATATTTTATGGTTTTGATTTAATGTAATTTGTTGTCTTTTTTTCTCGTTTGTTTTAGCTGCTCCACCCAGAAAATAATAGAACCAAAACACTAGCATGTCTACTGAATTTGCTTTTATCAATATGCTCCGGCTCTGTTGATTGTTTGAATGTTGAATGACCTTACTATTATGCATTATGGAATAAGATAAATTAAAAAAAAACATGAAATTGTGAAGAAAGGAAGAAAACGAGGATAATAAACATCCAGTGAAAAATTTTAAAAATCATCCAAATATTTCGGTAAGGACCTCCACTTGACTGTCCTCATTGCAAAATAAAACTGAAAAGCCTTTAGTTGCCCTTTCACCGTTACTAAGAAAGGGTCATCTTATGTTAGTTTCGTATTTTGTTTTAAGGTTTGGTATTTTGTATTTTTATCAGTTTTATTTTGCACTGAGGACGGTCAAGCGGAGATCTTGACCGAAATATTTGCATATTTTTTAACTATTTCATTGGCTGTTTATTGTCCTCGTTTTCTTCTTTTCTTTACGATTTTATAATTTATCATGATTAGCCAGTGTGGTCTCAGAGAATATTTATAAAAAAGAGTTTTTAGAATTACAGATGGTGATTTTTTGAACCCTGACGCTTACCATTTGCGACTGTGATGCATCAGTAAATCACCAAATAATATTTCATTCTTTAAGCATGTTCCAGCAATGCAATGATTACACTCACCTGTCAGGATGCCATAAAAATAACTGAAGTTAGCTGTATCTGTTTGATCACTTTTAAACTAAATTCTCCAGTTTGTTTTACTATATACAGTATGGTAGAACAATGAATAATTAGAAAAGTTATGACGTCACTTACCTTAATATTTTATACTTTTTGCGAAATTACTATGTTTAAGCATGTTCAGTTTCTCTGGTATCTATCCTGGTATCCTTAGCGTTAATCTATACAATTTTAGGGTCACGATCTCCCTATTTCGTGAGGTTGATTACACCTCTGTTATATTAAGGGCATGAAATGTCTAGCAGACACGTAATCACTCAAACACGCCATTGCATAGAAATAGGGACTTTTCCTTTTAGAAATTTGTCTGAAACATAAGTTACGTACATTTGTGAAAAAAGATTTTATTTTTAGCGTGATGGCACAAAAACTGTGGTAAATTTATCGCAGTTCATATAACTGACTTACCAATAAAGTGAACATACCACTAGATGCCATTTTTATGCTCTATAAAAATATAATAATTGTTTCTACCGTAAGTTCAAATTTAAGTACTTTTTGACCCAAACTAACCTAAACTAACCTTATTATAGATAATTTTAGCACTGAGAAAATTTAGCATTATTATTCGAAAACGACCGAGAAAAGATGGCGCTGAGAAAACGTAGCATTATTTTGTGGAAAATGAGCGATAACTCATACTTAAATTGAAAATTCGACACTTTTAAGAGGTCAAAAAGTGCTTAGATTTGAATTTGTGATAGAACCAGTTATTATATTCGTAAAGAACATAAAAAAGGCATATAGTGGTATGTTCACTTTATTGTTAAGTCATTTATATGAACTGTCAAAATTTTTTGAAAATTCATAATTTTTAAGAACTCAAAAAGTACTTAAATTTGAATTTACGGTAGGAGCAATTATTACATTCGTAAAGAGCATAAAAAAAGGCATCGAATTGTATGTTTACTTTATTGGTAAGTCAGTCTATATGAACTGCTATAATTTTACCAAAAGTGTAACCTAATACACATTCTTAGGTGTGACAGGAATTGTAAGTCAGTGTGGACAGTCCATATCACCATAGCACCATGGCATAGCACCATAGAAGTGCATAGCAGTGTGGACACAGCGCATAAAATAATAGTTTGAAACCATCATTAATATTATCTCAATCAATCATTTTACTACAGCTAAAACACTATTACAAAAATTAAAAAGTTATTTGGCCAAAGAGGCTTTGCTTGCTATATATATGCATAATGTATTTTATTCATTAAAAGACTAAGAGATTAGTAAATCAAAAGATATTACAATATTATAGACTAAAAAGATGAAGATTAAAGGGATTAGATTATAAGGATAAGATAAAAACATCATTAATGTTATATGCATTATAGACTTGGAGCTATAAAAGATTAATAGATTAGTAGATTCAAATATATTACGATATTATAGATTAAAAGGATAAAGATTAAAAGGATTAGATTAAAAGGATAAGATAAAAGATAAGATTAAAAGGATAAAGTTCGGACCCACAGATGACACGCAGAACGTCGAATTGACGTTTCAGCTACTGAATTTTGTTTATAGAGACGGAAAAAAGCCTTTTATCAAACCTTGAGGAAGTGAAAATAAAGTCCTGGCCCTAAATTACCAGGCAGAGTTTTTGGGGGCTTTTGTTAGGAGTTGTTGGATTAAGGACGAAAACGTTTCCGGTATGGTTTGAAAAGCAGGAATGAAACTAATTTATGGTAAATGATAGAAACTTTCAGGGGGATGAAAAGCTGGGGGGCCTCGTTAGTTTGGTACCAAAAATATAATTTTTTTAATGTATTTATTTATTTTGAAGTCATTGGTTTGTTTTGTTTTGAACTTATATTTAAGTGAATTAATATGTTTGCCTTGGGCCCCTGGCGTATGTATGTTTTTAGTATAAATTAACATTAGATAATTTGATTCCATAGCATTGTAGTAACTATCTGTTTGAGAAACTAATCTTCCAAGAATTGATAATTTGACAAACTTATTTTCAAACAGTTCTTCACCAAGGGGAATGATTGTTTTAGAAATCGGTTTGATTTCAGGAGCATATAAAAAAAAGAAAATTATAAATTCCCGGTCATATAGTAATTCTGAAGTCATTTCAAAAATGTATATCTAATACAAATTAAATAAATTATTAAGGTCGTGTGATAACCTTCAAGAATCCTCCCTTTTCTCGTCCGTTAAAACTTTTTTAGTTTGTATGGTCAAACTATTCAGAATCCATTGGGTGGTGTTGCCATAGCTTGTATAGCTCTGATAAGAGATTTGAATAGTGACAGAAAACTTGAAGCTGACTCCAAACTTCCCAGAAATCATAGAAAAGACATTTAACTCATCCTTTTTTTTTACCAGAGATCAAGATATTCAAAGTCAATGAAAGTTAAGATCATTAAAAAGCATCTTTTTTTTATTTGATGGAGCATAATTTTCTTCTTAAAGTTCAGGAAAAGAAAGTCCCTGAGAATATTCTAGCACACCCGCTTGGAGAACATAAAAATGAGCTAAAAAGAAGTTTCATTGAATAATTTGACAGCTTTGGAAGTTTCCTGTTGTGCTAACTTCCTTGACAGAAATCTTTACGGACATAGGATGCACATTATTTATGATGTACGTACATTGGTTAGACAGTGCTTTGATTTACAATTAGTAAGAGATTTTAAACTAGTGTTCACAGTTTGTTTTAAACTAGCCTCTTGTCAGCTTCCTGAGCTGTTGGAATCTAGGTACACATGTGACCGAAAGATCCAGTATTTTTGGGGGGAATTATCACTGTCTAATAAAAGGATTTATCCATTTTTGAACTTTTACTTATATTGTTGGATTTTTCTTTGGAAGTTCCCTGTGGTGCTGAAAAAATCTGCTAAAGGCTCTTTGTCTTTGAGACTGTCAGCTGTTACTGAGACTTGCGAAATGATATTTTGTTATTGAACGTTCTTAAGTTAACAAATGATCTACTCATAAGGGAGTAGATCATTTGCAATTGATTGATCAATTATTTATTGAATTTATTAGTTTTCTAAATATAAATTATTTAAATAACATGATTGTTTAATACGTAAAAATGATAATATTACTTAGCCGTCATTTATTGAAATAGTTTAATCTATGCCATTTATTTATTCGGCAAATCATTTTCAAATTAACCAATATGTTTTTTAATTAAGGGACTTTATATTACCGTGCAATTTGTTGCAAAGCTCAGAAACTACCTAACCAGAAAACTAATCCAGGCATTTTTCAGTAGCGAACAGATAGCTTAACAACAGTCTAGGTTAATTATGTTTAAATCTTTTGAGATGCGCTTACATATTTTTTTTTTTATTTTATAAGTGAGCCTGGATGAGATGCTGAAAGTAATTTTGACGGAGAACCCACCAATAGCACCAAAGCCAAAAGAGTCCTCTGGTAATGACTTTTCTTACTTTATTATTCTCTATATTAAATTTTTGTTGACAAAAAAAAAGGAAATCAAAAACTGAACGGTTTTAAATTTTATTTTACCAAAATATACGTGTGTTACATCATCTTTTATTTGAAGATGTATTTTTTCTCACGAGTCGTATTTCTTATAAGAATCAGTTACTTATGCTTATAAGTTACTTATAGTTACTTTTAAGAATCGAGTATATGTTAAAATTTGTTTTCAAATGAATCTTTATACGTCTTTCCATGATATTTCAGAGTTCTTCTGGTGGTGACGGTGACCGAGTGGTGGTTGCGACAAAAAAAATTAAAGAAGGAGAAAAAAAACTTTATTCTCTTTTCTTTCTTTATTTCTTTATTATTCTATAAATCTCTTATTCTCTTTTATTTTTATAATTTCTTTCTTCTCTTTTATTCTGTATTTCTTTATTATCTTTTTTCTTTATATAATAAAAAACTTACTGCTTCCAAACAAAAAAGCAATTTTCCTCGCAGCTGAACATGGGAGACTGATTCTCTCATATAGAGAATTTGGCTGTGGAAATTCTAATGATGCAGTTTTCCTTTTAAAACTTTTCTTGGAGTTTCAGGTTCATATTCAAGACTCCCATAAATTTGTTTTGCAATAAACTTTCGCCATCTAGATTAATTGAAATGATTGACGCCTAAAGCGTGATTGCGATAAATGTCATTCCATGAATATCCGTTTCTTTTAATTTTTAATGGTGTCCTTACTTTAATTTGAAAAAAGTGTTTTTTTTTAACTCTTATCTGTGCCTTTCTAAGGTAAAATAGGGGGTTACAGCTCTTACACGCTCCCACTGCCTGCTGTTAAATTGTATATATTAATACATGTAAAGTGATTAGTAGCAACAAAGGCTGGTAGCGTAAAAATTTGTGCTATTATCAACACAATTACTCTGGCATTTGATTATTTTTTATGTGGTAACAAGTGATTAAAGCTATTGAATACATTTGAAAGAAGTGAATCGTAAAAGATTAGCTAGGATGAGTTTGAAACTGATTTAATTCGTAAATTATAGAAAATTGTTGAGAAAGTATCCCCCCTTTTCCTAATTGGAGTAGATTATCTCAATTTTGTAACTCTTGTTGTGTATTTTTAACAGTAAAATGTTTTGTGTCATTAGAATTACCATACAAAGTTACCAATATTTAGATTTTAATGTCAATAAAAAAAAATCCTCTTAACACCTACTTCCTCCTCGGAAATTACCTGGCGATCTTCAAGATGCCCCTATACCTCTCAGTATTTTTGCCGGTAAGCAATGTAATCTTTTATATTTCTGAGAAAACGGTCCTTTACATAGAAAGAAGAATTATCACCCTGCTTCACTTATATTCATAATCAATCCAAGCAAAGGTGAATTAAAAATTAATTTATGCCTCCTCCCTAGACCCTAATTAAAATTTCCCTGAATACTTACAGAAAATTAAAAGATTTATGAGTAAAAGTACACTAGTACAGTTAGTACAAAGTACAGTTTTCTAGGCATAAGCCCCTTCTTCCATCTGTTCAACGACCCACAAGCCCTTCTCCATAATAGCAGATACGAAATTATACATAATCTTTTAAAACATCAAATGACTTAACTTGATATAAACTGAATCCTTATGAACAGATCTGCAACTGCGTGGCATTGCTGTCTCTAAAACCTGGAAGCTCAATACATAGCTTTTGATAAGTATAAATCAATTGACAATCTCAGAATTTTCAATTGACGACAAATTTACCCTCTAGGGTCAGAATTGTAGTTCAGTGCCACAAAATGACACCGAAAATACATGGAAGAAAGATGGAACCCTTGAAACAAGAGACAAAAAAGAAAAAAAAGGAAAGTGAAGTAAATAATTCGTGAATATATCGGATGGAATATGCTTTTATTCGCTTGTGTGAAAAAGTTTCAAAAAATTGATACTTATAGGAAATGTGGGATTGCTTTTGAATTGTATAGTTTAACAATTACACAGTTTGTTCGCCCACCATCGTTATATCTGAATCAATGTGGATGCACAATTTACCTTCCAATGCTTGCCTGTAGACATAAAGTTAATCTTAATTAAAATCAACACGAGTGTGACCAACGATGTCAATTGCTCAAATGCTAATTGGTCAAATGTCAGTTGCAATATCATTTCCATGAAGGAACTGACTTAATTAATTGACTGACTTAATTGACTTATTAAGCCGATAGTCTTCATCATGACCGTATTTGTCGTCTTTGTGAAGTGAAGTTGACTTAAAAGTTTTATGTCAAAAAGTCTCATTGACATCTTACTTGTTGTTAACTCATGTTGAGGCAGATATATCGCAATTGGAATTTGATACTCCTTGTCTTTGGTGTATCTTTATAAAACTAGACATTTATTGAGAGCTATCGCTTACATCCTGTTTGCGTCTGTTTTTCGTGCTCAATTTGACAGCATTATTGTTTTCTCATACTGCTCATATTTTGTATGCTACTTATTCAGCTGGATTTTCATATCTGTCTTTCTCTCTAAGTTCCTCCCTTTGAATTTATGAATCAGGAATTTATGTATCTGGTATATGCGTAACCAAAAAGTTGTTTTTGAATTTGTTTTCTTTAATACGTGATCCACTTAGAAAAGCTGCTAGATCCCAGAATTCGCGATGGAACTCTTTCTTTCATATCTACGTACGATCTTTTGTTCTTTATTATTCAGTTAATATTATGTGTTTACCATCAATCCAGAGCCCTAATTGAAAACTTTGAGTGTTAATAAGAGTATTAGAGCTTTCAATTCCTAGTCAGTTCTTTTGAATTATTTGTTGTCATGTCCATTTCTGTGTTTTGTCACGTACTCATTCATCTGTTCCTTTTTGTGTTCATTAAAACGTCTATTTCTGCGTTTGTGTTTTCTCCTTTGTTTCTAGTTGTGTTTGCGCTTTCTCCTTCGTTTCTTGTTGTGCTTGGTTTTCCGTTGGTTACTGTTTTTGTTTTATGTTCTTTTGTTCCTGTTTTTCAACCTTCTCCACCGGCTCTGTGATCGTGCCTGTTTCTGTTCTATCGTTCCTTGCTTTATGTATCTTTTTAAATTTATATTCCAGTGTCCATCTCTTTTTTATTCCTGTACTCCTTCTTTTCTCTACTGCTTTGTTCTTATGCTACCAAATGTAAGGGGGAAAGATTTGCATTTTTTTTTTCTAGAAAAATTTAGGAATAGGAATAGGAATACGTTTTATTTGCACAATCTCTCGTAGTCATAAAACTAAATGGTGCTTGTGCTTACAAAAAAAAGGATTAAATCAAACGACAAAAAAATCAGAAGACAAATAGGATAAAATCAGCAGTTGTTATACTTTGATACAAAGAAAGGGATGAATGAGTTGGAAAAACGATTTGTGCGTGAAGGAGGTGCTGTTAATCTGTCAATTTTCTTCGAGCTAGTACTTCGATGTTTCTCTAAAACTGGTGGTAGTATCGATCTTTATTTATCACTTCTGAGAAGATATTGGCCAAATTCCAGGATCAAACTGAGACGATGCTCTTGAAGAGAGGGAATTTGTAAAGTGGATAATGCTAACTTATATTCGGCAAAAGCATTATACGGGCCTTATTTACTGATGTAGATCTATTTCTTAAAGTTACACTTTTATACCACAATATTTACACAAGTTCTTCCAAGCTCAATTCTCTCTTGAGGTGGAGTAAAAGGAACTTCAATCTTATGAGAACACATTTCAGGCTCTAGACTGGATAAAATAGAATATATTGTTGTTGGAGGGTATGCAAAGGGGATTGAAAGAGCCCAAAAATGTTAGTTTTCAGTTTGAAACCTAAAGCTGCAATTCCTTAGGCGAAGAAAAACCTAACGCAGAAAAAACATCTTGGGAGGTCTTAGGAGGAATAACTATTATTATTATTTCAACTGAAAATGAAAAAAAGAGAGGATTCATAGGTTACGTTTAAAAAGACTTAAAGGGAGTCAGCTTAGGTCTGTTGGGGCTCTTGAGCGGTTGGGTATCATTACATGTTCACCCATGAAAAATCTTTTGGCTTTTTCCTAGCAAGAAGCTAGTAAAGAACGAACCACAGTGTCTTTATTTTCTATCCAAGCTACTATTTTCATAAAAACATTCCGTAAATATATATCAAAGAGATGAAATACTTCGACTTTTTATTAGTAAAGAACGAATCAAATTATACCAGACAGGGTTGTCTGTCAAATGCGACATCTTACTCAAGACAAACAACTTAACCATAGATATTAAAGATACTTATGATATATCATCTTGTGTATGAAGATGTAGATTTTATCTGGAATTGCATTTTACTTTAATATTATGTTTTTTACTACGAAAAGTATTTATATATAACAATTAGATTTCAAATTAACCGTTAAACATCCCTCTATGATGTTTCAGTGCCCCACTAGTGGCGGCGAAAAATAAGGATACACATCTCTTTGTCTCTTGGTTAAAAGCTATTTTCATTTTTGGTCGATGTGAAAATCTGTAATTATCTTTCATAGGATTTTCAGTTATGGTAATTCCTGTAGTGTAGGTTTCATTCTAGGTAAGGTCTGGTTTCATTCTAGTTTTTGAAATTCCCGTAAATTTGTTTTCACAACAAACTTCTATCATTATTTGATTAATGTAAAGAATAGTCACGATTCCTGAAGGAACTTTGGATGGACTTCTACCTCACTTGACAGTTATTTGAAACACAACAATATCTGCTGTTAGGCCAATCTCTGCTGCCACCTATGCCATCTATGCATAACAGCATATTAACAGCCATATCTGCTGTTAATAGTCATAAGATGGTAAGCATCAAAATTAATCACAAGTGAAATTATGGACGACTAAATATGCAGTTGGAAGACCAGTGACAGCGCGAATCATATTGAATTGTAAACGAAATTTGCAGTCAGAGGAGAAGTAACATCAAGAATCACAATGAACCCCAGAAGAATATAATACCTATTAATGTGGGATTCTGTGAAGGTTAAGCAGGAAGGAGGAATTGCAGTATGCAGTCAGAAGAAACGAATCTGCAGTCAGAGGAAAAGTAACATCAAGAATCATAATGCACCCCAAGAGAATATAATACCTATAAATGTGGGATTTTGTGAAGGTTAAGCAGGAAAGAGGAATTGCAGTCTGCAGTCAGAGGAAATGAAATCTGCAGTCAGAGGAAAAGTAACATCAAGAATCACAATGAACCCCAGGAGAATATAATACCTATAAATGTGGGATTCTGTGAAGGTTAAGCAGGAAGGAGGAATTGCAGTCTGCAGTCAGAGGAAATGAAATCTGCAGTCAGAGGAAAATTAACATCAAGAATAACAATTGAACCCCAGGAGAATATGATACCTATAAATGTGGGATTTTGTGAAGGTTAAGCAGAAATGAGGAATTGACTTCACGCCAGAATTCCATTATTCAATTGGAATTTCTGATTTTCAATCTCATGACTTAAAACTAAGGAGTGGCACGATAATTATGCTAATAAGTAAAAATATGCTATATAAAAGCCTGCCTTATACCGAATACCAAGATTTTTGTTACTCTTTTTTACTATATAGCCTATGTTTAACTGATGCGGTTTCGAAATATCATCCTTTCTTCCGGAGAAAAAATTTATTATATCTGAAACTAAGGTAAGTTTTTTAAAAAATAATTAAGGTGTAAAATAGCGAAAACCATACTGGTGGTAAGTGAAACACCGATTAATTTGGGACCACTAAAATAGGAGGTTTCTAATGAAAGTGACATTGCCTTGTTGTTCTATATCTTAAAATACATCCCTATACACGACCGCGCCATATATGGCATGGTCAACTGTACCATATTAGCTATGATATTTTGAAAACCTGTCTTAATTGGTATAGTGGCTTGTCTTCATTGACCAAAAATAACAATAAAGATCAATCATTTTTTAGAAACAGCGGTGATAAGGGACATGGTGCCTCCACTAAGAACTGGCATAATTGGCCCCCAATACTCTTTTTCATATGGTTTCCAAGGTGAGTAAACTTTGTTAATCTTATTGAACCAGTTAAGATCTTGGCTTTAGAATTTTCATTTATCCTATTACTTGATAGTCTATGTTTTTGTTCCATTAACTGATATTTGATACACAATTTTTCAGCATTGGACATTGAATTATTTCTATTGGTCGGTGGAGTTATAATCATTGATCTGTTTGAATTACTTGATCAGCCAAAAAGGAGTAAATACTACACTGTTACTGTTGGTGAGATTTCCATTGATTGTAGTTCGAAGTTGAGAAGCATAGATAGAAAACAGAATTATCATATGAATATTTTTATTAAAAAGGTGTAAATTAACTAGTTAAACCTTAGGAGAGCTTCACTTAAGGTCTACAAATTTGAGTATAAAACGACATAATTTTTTATTGTTAAAACGATTATTATCAGTAAGCACCGAACTGTTACTACTTGCGAAACCCTCGTCGTTTGTATTTTAAGTTAAAAATCTGGATGAAAACAAAAAACTTTGAAGCTCTAAATAAACATAAATGAAACTTAAAAATTAATTAAAATTAAAAACTTTTAATTAAAATTAAAAGCTTCTGAAATATAAATTGAAACTTAAGAGCACTCGACATGAGGGTAATGACGCGGGACATAAAAGAAGACGAATTTTTTCCTTAAAATGACACTCAGGAGTGCATACTGGGGTAAACACTACACTTTCGCCAATATTAAGACCTTCCTTGTGTGTATCTTCAATTTAAAATCTGTGCATGAAAAAAGAGCTCTGAATGGATGTTAATAACTAATCAAAACTTCAGACAGCTCCACTTACGACTTAAAAATTTGGACAGAGGATAAAACAGAGTTTGATTCTCTAATGATGATCAAGTATTTTTGAGCTATTGTTTTTGAAATTATGCATTAGTATTTTTAAAATTATGACAAACAAGTATTTTTGAACTTATGTTTCATTTATCTTTAAAAAAGATATACAAAAAAGCAAAACAACCAAACAATCCACATCTATTTGAATAACAATAACCCTCGTCTGTCTTTTGGTTATTGAGGAGTCAGCAATTAATTTTGTAATTTTTTGAAATATGTCCCTTACTGTTCTGAGAAGTCTTAAAAATGTTTAGCAAGAGTGAAGCATAAAATTTCATCTTTTTGTATAGAAACCAAAGATTATAATAAAATCCAGATAGGCCTACTGAAAGAAAACAACGAAAACGAAAAACAGTACCAAAAAATAGAAATGATAGAGTAGTGTGGTCTCAGAAAGTATTGAAGTCATAGCGATGTTGGGATTAGCAGCGATGTTAATCTTATGCTCATCTGTATGCAATAGAGATAATTCTTCCTAAGTAACGTCAAGTAAGCTTTTCTGTCCTTGCAACTTTTTATCTTATCCACATGGCAATTTTTGAAGAAATGCTGAGCAATGCTACAGGATGGAAAATCCTTCAATTGCTCCAAGTTGCAATTTAAGATAATTTAAGGTAAAATTTGAAATTTGTAAGGATTTTTGCATTTAGTTCTTAACCAGATTATTATTTCTTAAATGAACACCTTGTCAAAGATTATTATTGTTTGTCCCATGTTTTATAGACGTGGTTTGTGTAGCTTTTATATTTTAAGTAAGTGTGCTATACTAAATACTTTGGATAGCCGATTGCTTCATAAATGCACTGCCATCTAACGTTTCTACGAAATTGCTTATTGCTTAACGAACCCAATTACTTATTTTGTTTAAAATATTTCAAATTATTCGGTTTTTCGTTGAAATTTGCCTGTCTTGACCATAAATACTAAATGACAGAAAAAGTCTTTACTTTACGTAAGTTGTCTAGTGTTGTCTATCTTATTGTTTTGAATAATCTATGGCTGAAAATAGTATAATTCAATTTTATCTTTCAGTTAAAGAAATGAATCGTCCAGTGAAGAGTAGTTTCTCATCGGATTATACACCTCTCCCCCCACCAGATCCACGAGCAGATCCTGAAGACATAGAAAAAGAATTGAAACTTCATGAAAAGGAGATGGATCGTGTGCTAATATCAATTACTATCAAGTAAAGCAAAGCAATGCCTGTCCCATTTTTTTTAAGAATTTCTTCAAATGAAAGTAAAAATTTACAATAAAACTTAAAAAGAACAGAGATTTTTATAGTGCTCTAAAAATACTTTTTTTTCCTGGAGAGCAGTGCTTGTAATTGACCAGTCGTTCTTAAGGAATTAAGAACAACTTTAGCTTAAAGTTGGGGAAGGGAGAGGTCCTTCCATATACGGAACAATTTCTTGTCGTTTTGAGTTTTATTGTCGCTCGTTACTTTCTTCTGAAAAAGAGACTTATTTTCAGTTTATTTTTTCGTTGTTCTCCATTTATAATACCTAGGATGCCTAAAGTTACCCCAAATGTGCAGAGGACTACCATCCCCTCAAACACTACCCTTTAAGCCAAAGTTCAACTTTTTCACAGTAATGCATGGCGAAAAAGAGCTCATCCACTCTATTTTAATTCCGAAATGTAAAAGGAGAAATTTAACATTTTAGACAGCCTTGAGGTCTTTAATCCATGTTTGATTTCGTTCCATGGTTTCAATCAAGGTCAAGCCTCTTTTGGGGGAGTTCTATCCCTATTTCTAATCATGCACATTTTCGTTAGCGAATAAATTTTAATGAGCAATTTTTTAAGTTATAACAAATGCACATTATAAATCAGCAAGAATTACAGATTTCGTTTTTGCATATATTGTAATTAAAACTTGTTGTTTATAGTTTCGATTTCAAACATTTCGTGACAACGAACTGTAAGTAAAGAGTGGCCCGTCTCAATAGTAACTATACTCTAAAAACAGAATTTTGATGCCAATACATATATCAAACGAATTGGCCTATTATGCTTAGTCCAAATATAAAAATTTCATTACGTTTAGTCTTACCCGTCAAAAGCTACGAGCCTCAGAAAGTTCAACTGATTTTTGAAGAAAGGGACAGCGTAAATAAGGACCCTGCTATAAAGGTTTCAAGCTCCTATATGAACGAATGTGGAATTTTTTATTTTTTGCCAGAAGAAAGATCACGGATGTGTGTGTGATTTTTTTTTCAGGGGTGCTAATATCGACCAAGTAGTCCGAAAATATCAAAGGAGGGCTTATTCGAACGGAAATTAAAAGTTCTAGTGCCCTTTTTAAGTTACCAAAAAGATTGGAGGATAACTAGGTCCCCTCCCACGCTCCTTTTTTCTCAAAATCGTCCCATCAAAATTTTGAGACGGCCATTTTGTTCAACATTGCCGAAAGGTCAAACAACTATGCCTTTGGAGATAACACGACCCCCCACAGCCCCTGGGGAAATGTCTTTAAGTTAAAAAATTCATCCATTGCTGACGTATAGTGTTTGTTAGTGGGGAGTATGCATACATTTCTAGGATGGACGGGGATGATTTTCATGCTGGAGGGATTTTCCTTGGGGACAATTTTCCATGGGGGAATTTTCAGGGGGTGTATTTTTCAGGGAGGACTCTACATTGGGGGAATATGCCAGAATTTCTTCACAAAATGTTTCTTATATCTTGCTTTCTCTTTGCCGACGCAATTTTACGCGTGGAGATGTTAAAGATAATTGTCCGTTGTAAATTCTCACCAGGATTAAATTAAGTAGAGGATATATCCGTGGAGAGGAAGGATTTCTTCGTGGAGGGATGAAGCCATATTTCCAGGCATTGTTTAAAAAACAATCAGAAATTCAATTTAAAAATTAAAAAAAAAATTCAACTGAACGTAAGGAGCAACATTAAAACTTGAAACGAACAGAAACTATTAAGTATATGTCCGTTAATCCTTAGTAAGAAGAAAAGTTTATATGATTAAATTATTTTGTCGTTAGATTAGGTATTTTCGCGCTGTATTCTGTTTCTGTGCGTGCTTGTAATTTGTACTGTTGTTTAATTTTCTTGCTTGTGTGTTATTTATTTATATTTTTGTGTGTATATGGCCCTTAGGCTTTTGAAATACACTTATCTATCTATCTATCTATGAGGGGGTTGTCCCTTCCTCAAAGCCACACTCTTTACGCTGAAGTTCAAATTTTTCTCAACTCTTTAAGAAGGACTCCTGAAACACAAGATTCGTTTAACTGGAACAATAAGAAGCTGTTTTAAAAGTACCAAAAAACTTTAGCGTAAAGAGCGGGGTGTTGAGCAGGTGGTAACCTCCCTCATACACGTATTAATTTCTGTACTTTTTAAGTTTTAATGTTTCTCCTTGCTTTCAGTCGAAAAGACCTTTTATTTGTTAAAATGATTTTTTTATTTAATCTATTTACAAGGGATGATCTTTACTTACAGTTTGTTACGACGTGGTGCGTGTCCAAGGTTCTCTTAAATGTTAAGATAAGGTAAATCTTTCTTGATACAATTGTTATAAAAAAAATTCTACTGTAGCTAACAGAGAGCAGAGCTCGATGTGTTAGCTTAATACAATGAACACAAAGATAAAATTAACATTTCAAAGCAGTACACCTTCAGACAAGCAGCAAAAGGCAAAAAGAAGCTGATAAAAGTAAGGGAAAAAAGTAGATGGCACGCAGGTAGAGCATAAGCTAAACCAAGATTAAAAATGAATCTAACATTCGCAAGTCCCAATGTCTTGACAAGGAATAATCCTCAAAACCAATTTTTGATTGATAAAGGATTCCTAGGAATTACTTCAGCCATGCTAAATTTACTTCTAATTTAGAGGATTTGGTACTCAAATGAAAATCTAGCCCCTTCTGATTTAAATAGTGAAAGATGGGCTTCTCGGAACGAACTAGGACAGAAAAAACGGTGACCCCGGAAATAGCCTTACCATGAAAATAGTTTTTGGAGATTGAATGTCAAAAATTATATTGCTGTTTGTAATTCTGTTAGTTGTTAGAGATTAAGAACATCCAGAAATAAAAACAGGGTATGAGTTTCTGAAAGACGTTGTAGTTTCAAAAGGCAAGGAGGGTAATATAGCCAAAAATTCTTACTCCGTTATTCTGGATCGTCTGCTCGGGCTGTAAGTGAACCGCAAACTTGTTAAGGTAAATTATAGGGCCATATCTAAGGCGGGATTCAATAAGGGAAGGATACAAATTTTAAGAGTAGAAAATCTAAACACGTGATTTAATCTTATAAAAAAATCCCAAATTATGACCAAGCTTCAGATGCAAATAATTGCATCTGAGTAGAAGTGTGTTTGCGAAATGGCAACATCTCATCTACAATGATCCCGATGTATCTAGATGACTTAAACCGTTTTATCTTATTTTGACCTAAGATTAGTTCCTCTATTCTGATCTTATCCAGCGCCTGTTTTGAACACCTAAATATCATGAGCTCATTTTGATATGTTTAATACATGATAACCATGTATTAAGGGAAATCACTGTTGCCAGATTTTCAACATGCAAGGAAAGAGTTGGAACTTTTACTGTCATTGCAGCATCCTCATCAAAAAATAAAACATAAATTATCATTAGGAGGGAAACATCTTGGTAAATCATTACTGTAAATCAAGAATAATAAAGGCCCTAGTACAGACCCCTGAGGGACACCAATATTATCTAGAGAGCTAGGGACTGATACGTTACTATTTACAACCACAAAAAGTTTTTGGCAAGTAGTGATTTTACATGAACTGTGAACATTGCCAAAAAGGCAATGAAAACAAACGCAAATCTCTATCAATAAATCAGTGAAACCCACAACGGACAGTACTTTACTTTAGATCTATGCTTTATACTTTAGAACTATACTTTAGATCCATAATTTTGACAAAAAAAGTTCTTGTGAACGATATTACATTCAAATGGATTTAAAGAGCCAAACAGATAAATGATATTATTGCAAAGATGTTATAGATTGTATAAAAGATGTTACATTAAAAACAAATATTTTTCATTGGGATAATTATGCCTAGAGGACAACCCCAAAAACAAACCTATTTAATTGCCTTCTAAGCTTCCTTCAGGTTAACAACACAAAAATTTTGAATAACAAAATTTATACCACGATATTTATAAAATTAGAATCTTAGAAATGCCTAGGTGGGGCTTGTCCGAGATTGGTACTATGATGAACGAGGCTCTCTTAAGATTATTTTTTATTTTTCCAGACTATCAAAATCTATTCTATGGCTAGAAGCACCAAAGATTGTCCAATGGGATTTTGCAGAAAAAGCATGGAAAATGACCGGGGTTTGGGACACAAGGTTTAAGGAACCTGATAGTGGGAATGCAGCAAGCGTAACATTTAGATTGGAAAAGGGGGCAGTCATACAAGCAGCTATTCAGAGACGCACTAACTTACCTCTAACGTCTTGGACTTTAAAGCCAATCGCTCCTAAAAGTAAGTTACACTTCTAGTATTTTTTTCAGCTAAAACTAATTACGATTAGAAAATATCTAGAGGACAGAATCATTGTTTTGAGTTAAAGCCTGCTAGAATATAATAAAAGTATAAGTACTGCTATTGCAAAAGGCACAAACTGGGAATTTTTAAAACTCTCACTTTTATTTAAACACCATTCAGAGAGGCTGACATCATTTTCAGGAAGGAACCATTGAGTTGTTACACCGAAGAAAAAAACAGTAAAAATGGGAAACATCGCTGAAAAAAGTATTTCAGCTTGCCGGTATTTGGCATAACACAGATAATATATACTGCAATTGCAAAATGCACAAACTGAGAATTTTTTAAACTCTCACTTTTATTTAAACACCATTCAGAGAGGCTGACATCATTTTCAGGAAGGAACGATTGAGTTGTTACACTGAAGAAAAAAACAGTAAAAATGAGAAACATCGCTGAAAAAAGCTAAAACTCACTTTTATTTAAACACCATTCAGAGAGGCTGACATCATTCTCAGGAAGGAACGATTGAGTTGTTACACTGAAGAAAAAAAAACACTAAAAATGGGAAACATCGCTGAAAAAAGCATTTCAGCTTGCCGCTGTTTGGCATAACACAGATAATATATACCGCAATTGCAAAATGCACAAACTGAGAATTTTTTAAACTCTCACTTTTATTTAAACACCATTCAGAGAGGCTGACATCATTCTCAGGAAGGAACGATTGAGTTGTTACACTGAAGAAAAAAAACAGTAAAAATGGGAAACATCGCTGAAAAAAGCTAAAACTCACTTTTATTTAAACACCATTCAGAGAGGCTGACATCATTCTCAGGAAGGAACGATTGAGTTGTTACACTGAAGAAAAAAAAAACACTAAAAATGGGAAACATCGCTGAAAAAAGCATTTCAGCTTGCCGGTGTTTGGCATAACACAGATAATATATACTGTAATTGCAAAATGCACAAACTGAAAATTTTTTAAACTCTCACTTTCATTTAAACACCATTCAGAGAGGCTGACATCACTTTCAGGAAGGAACGATTGAGTTGTTACACTGAAGAAAAAAAACAGTAAAAATGGGAAACATCGCTGAAAAAAGCTAAAACTCACTTTTATTTAAACACCATTCAGAGAGGCTGACATCATTCTCAGGAAGGAACGATTGAGTTGTTACACTGAAGAAAAAAAACACTAAAAATGAGAAACATCGCTGAAAAAAGCATTTCAGCTTGCCGCTGTTTGGCATAACACAGATAATATATACCGCAATTGCAAAATGCACAAACTGAGAATTTTTTAAACTCTCACTTTTATTTAAACACCATTCAGAGAGGCTGACATCATTCTCAGGAAGGAACGATTGAGTTGTTACACTGAAGAAAAAAAAACACTAAAAATGGGAAACATCGCTGAAAAAAGCTAAAACTCACTTTTATTTAAACACCATTCAGAGAGGCTGACATCATTCTCAGGAAGAAAAAAAAAACACTAAAAATGGGAAACATCGCTGAAAAAAGCATTTCAGCTTGCCGGTGTTTGGCATAACACAGATAATATATACTGTAATTGCAAAATGCACAAACTGAGAATTTTTTAAACTCTCACTTTCATTTAAACACCATTCAGAGAGGCTGACATCATTTTCAGGAAGGAACGATTGAGTTGTTACACTGAAGAAAAAAACCAGTAAAAATGGGAAACATCGCTGAAAAAAGCTAAAACTCACTTTTATTTAAACACCATTCAGAGAGGCTGACATCATTCTCAGGAAGGAACGATTGAGTTGTTACACTGAAGAAAAAAAAACACTAAAAATGGGAAACATCGCTGAAAAAAGCATTTCAGCTTGCCGCTGTTTGGCATAACACAGATAATATATACCGCAATTGCAAAATGCACAAACTGAGAATTTTTTAAACTCTCACTTTTATTTAAACACCATTCAGAGAGGCTGACATCATTCTCAGGAAGGAACGATTGAGTTGTTACACTGAAGAAAAAAAAAAACACTAAAAATGGGAAACATCGCTGAAAAAAGCTAAAACTCACTTTTATTTAAACACCATTCAGAGAGGCTGACATCATTCTCAGGAAGGAACGATTGAGTTGTTACACTGAAGAAAAAAAACACTAAAAATGGGAAACATCGCTGAAAAAAGCATTTCAGCTTGCCGGTGTTTGGCATAACACAGATAATATATACTGCAATTGCAAAATGCACAAACTGAGAATTTTTTAAACTCTCACTTTTATTTAAACACCATTCAGAGAGGCTGACATCATTCTCAGGAAGGAACGATTGAGTTGTTACACTGAAGAAAAAAAAAACACTAAAAATGGGAAACATCGCTGAAAAAAGCATTTCAGCTTGCCGCTGTTTGGCATAACACAGATAATATATACTGCAATTGCAAAATGCACAAACTGAGAATTTTTTAAACTCTCACTTTTATTTAAACACCATTCAGAGAGGCTGACATCATTCTCAGGAAGGAACGATTGAGTTGTTACACTGAAGAAAAAAACAACACTAAAAATGGGAAACATCGCTGAAAAAAGCATTTCAGCTTGCCGCTGTTTGGCATAACACAGATAATATATACCGCAATTGCAAAATGCACAAACTGAGAATTTTTTAAACTCTCACTTTTATTTAAATACCATTCAGAGAGGCTGACATCATTCTCAGGAAGGAACGATTGAGTTGTTACACTGAAGAAAAAAAAACACTAAAAATGGGAAACATCGCTGAAAAAAGCATTTCAGCTTGCCGGTGTTTGGCATAACACAGATAATATATACTGCAATTGCAAAATGCACAAACTGAGAATTTTTTAAACTCTCACTTTTATTTAAACACCATTCAGAGAGGCTGACATCATTCTCAGGAAGGAACGATTGAGTTGTTACACTGAAGAAAAAAAAAACACTAAAAATGGGAAACATCGCTGAAAAAAGCATTTCAGCTTGCCGCTGTTTGGCATAACACAGATAATATATACTGCAATTGCAAAATGCACAAACTGAGAATTTTTTAAACTCTCACTTTTATTTAAACACCATTCAGAGAGGCTGACATCATTCTCAGGAAGGAACGATTGAGTTGTTACACTGAAGAAAAAAAAACACTAAAAATGGGAAACATCGCTGAAAAAAGCATTTCAGCTTGCCGCTGTTTGGCATAACACAGATAATATATACTGCAATTGCAAAATGCACAAACTGAGAATTTTTTAAACTCTCACTTTTATTTAAACACCATTCAGAGAGGCTGACATCATTCTCAGGAAGGAACGATTGAGTTGTTACACTGAAGAAAAAAACAACACTAAAAATGGGAAACATCGCTGAAAAAAGCATTTCAGCTTGCCGCTGTTTGGCATAACACAGATAATATATACTGCAATTGCAAAATGCACAAACTGAGAATTTTTTAAACTCTCACTTTTATTTAAACACCATTCAGAGAGGCTGACATCATTCTCAGGAAGGAACGATTGAGTTGTTACACTGAAGAAAAAAAAACCACTAAAAATGGGAAACATCGCTGAAAAAAGCATTTCAGCTTGCCGGTGTTTGGCATAACACAGATAATATATACTGCAATTGCAAAATGCACAAACTGAGAATTTTTTAAACTCTCACTTTTATTTAAACACCATTCAGAGAGGCTGACATCATTTTCAGGAAGGAACGATTGAGTTGTTACACTGAAGAAAAAAAAACAGTAAAAATGAAAAACATCGCTGAAAAAAGCTAAAATTCACTTTTATTTAAACACCATTCAGAGAGGCTGACATCATTCTCAGGAAGGAACGATTGAGTTGTTACACTGAAGAAAAAAAAACACTAAAAATGGGAAACATCGCTGAAAAAAGCATTTCAGCTTGCCGCTGTTTGGCATAACACAGATAATATATACCGCAATTGCAAAATGCACAAACTGAGAATTTTTTAAACTCTCACTTTTATTTAAACACCGTTCAGAGAGGCTGACATCATTCTCAGGAAGGAACGATTGAGTTGTTACACTGAAGAAAAAAAACAGTAAAAATGGGAAACATCGCTGAAAAAAGCTAAAACTCACTTTTATTTAAACACCATTCAGAGAGGCTGACATCATTCTCAGGAAGGAACGATTGAGTTGTTACACTGAAGAAAAAAAAAACACTAAAAATGGGAAACATCGCTGAAAAAAGCATTTCAGCTTGCCGGTGTTTGGCATAACACAGATAATATATACTGCAATTGCAAAATGCACAAACTGAGAATTTTTTAAACTCTCACTTTTATTTAAACACCATTCAGAGAGGCTGACATCATTCTCAGGAAGGAACGATTGAGTTGTTACACTGAAGAAAAAAAAACACTAAAAATGGGAAACATCGCTGAAAAAAGCATTTCAGCTTGCCGCTGTTTGGCATAACACAGATAATATATACTGCAATTGCAAAATGCACAAACTGAGAATTTTTTAAACTCTCACTTTTATTTAAACACCATTCAGAGAGGCTGACATCATTCTCAGGAAGGAACGATTGAGTTGTTACACTGAAGAAAAAAAAACACTAAAAATGGGAAACATCGCTGAAAAAAGCATTTCAGCTTGCCGGTGTTTGGCATAACACAGATAATATATACTGCAATTGCAAAATGCACAAACTGAGAATTTTTTAAACTCTCACTTTTATTTAAACACCATTCAGAGAGGCTGACATCATTCTCAGGAAGGAACGATTGAGTTGTTACACTGAAGAAAAAAAAAACACTAAAAATGGGAAACATCGCTGAAAAAAGCATTTCAGCTTGCCGCTGTTTGGCATAACAAAGATAATATATACTGCAATTGCAAAATGCACAAACTGAGAATTTTTTAAACTCTCACTTTTATTTAAACACCATTCAGAGAGGCTGACATCATTCTCAGGAAGGAAAGATTGAGTTGTTACACTGAAGAAAAAAAAAACACTAAAAATGGGAAACATCGCTGAAAAAAGCATTTCAGCTTGCCGCTGTTTGGCATAACACAGATAATATATACTGCAATTGCAAAATGCACAAACTGAGAATTTTTTAAACTCTCACTTTTATTTAAACACCATTCAGAGAGGCTGACATCATTCTCAGGAAGGAACGATTGAGTTGTTACACTGAAGAAAAAAAAAACACTAAAAATGGGAAACATCGCTGAAAAAAGCATTTCAGCTTGCCGCTGTTTGGCATAACACAGATAATATATACTGCAATTGCAAAATGCACAAACTGAGAATTTTTTAAACTCTCACTTTTATTTAAACACCATTCAGAGAGGCTGACATCATTCTCAGGAAGGAACGATTGAGTTGTTACACTGAAGAAAAAAAAAACACTAAAAATGGGAAACATCGCTGAAAAAAGCATTTCAGCTTGCCGGTGTTTGGCATAACACAGATAATATATACTGCAATTGCAAAATGCACAAACTGAGAATTTTTTAAACTCTCACTTTTATTTAAACACCATTCAGAGAGGCTGACATCATTCTCAGGAAGGAACGATTGAGTTGTTACACTGAAGAAAAAAAAACACTAAAAATGGGAAACATCGCTGAAAAAAGCATTTCAGCTTGCCGCTGTTTGGCATAACACAGATAATATATACTGCAATTGCAAAATGCACAAACTGAGAATTTTTTAAACTCTCACTTTTATTTAAACACCATTCAGAGAGGCTGACATCATTCTCAGGAAGGAACGATTGAGTTGTTACACTGAAGAAAAAAAAAACACTAAAAATGGGAAACATCGCTGAAAAAAGCATTTCAGCTTGCCGCTGTTTGGCATAACACAGATAATATATACTGCAATTGCAAAATGCACAAACTGAGAATTTTTTAAACTCTCACTTTTATTTAAACACCATTCAGAGAGGCTGACATCATTCTCAGGAAGGAACGATTGAGTTGTTACACTGAAGAAAAAAAAAAACCACTAAAAATGGGAAACATCGCTGAAAAAAGCATTTTAGCTTGCCGGTGTTTGGCATAACACAGATAATATATACTGCAATTGCAAAATGCACAAACTGAGAATTTTTTAAACTCTCACTTTTATTTAAACACCATTCAGAGAGGCTGACATCATTCTCAGGAAGGAACGATTGAGTTGTTACACTGAAGAAAAAAAAACACTAAAAATGGGAAACATCGCTGAAAAAAGCATTTCAGCTTGCCGCTGTTTTGCATAACACAGATAATATATACTGCAATTGCAAAATGCACAAACTGAGAATTTTTTAAACTCTCACTTTTATTTAAACACCATTCAGAGAGGCTGACATCATTCTCAGGAAGGAACGATTGAGTTGTTACACTGAAGAAAAAAAAACACTAAAAATGGGAAACATCGCTGAAAAAAGCATTTCAGCTTGCCGCTGTTTGGCATAACACAGATAATATATACTGCAATTGCAAAATGCACAAACTGAGAATTTTTTAAACTCTCACTTTTATTTAAACACCATTCAGAGAGGCTGACATCATTCTCAGGAAGGAACGATTGAGTTGTTACACTGAAGAAAAAAAAAACACTAAAAATGGGAAACATCGCTGAAAAAAGCATTTCAGCTTGCCGCTGTTTGGCATAACACAGATAATATATACTGCAATTGCAAAATGCACAAACTGAGAATTTTTTAAACTCTCACTTTTATTTAAACACCATTCAGAGAGGATGACATCATTCTCAGGAAGGAACGATTGAGTTGTTACACTGAAGAAAAAAAAAACACTAAAAATGGGAAACATCGCTGAAAAAAGCATTTCAGCTTGCCGCTGTTTGGCATAACACAGATAATATATACTGCAATTGCAAAATGCACAAACTGAGAATTTTTTAAACTCTCACTTTTATTTAAACACCATTCAGAGAGGCTGACATCATTCTCAGGAAGGAACGATTGAGTTGTTACACTGAAGAAAAAAAAACACTAAAAATGGGAAACATCGCTGAAAAAAGCTTTTCAGCTTGCCGGTGTTTGGCATAACACAGATAATATATATATTCCTTTTCAACGCGTTGACATGATTTATTGTAAAGAAAAATTTAAAAAATACCCAGCGCAGCAACTAAATTATATGCTTTAGAAACCCTACCAAGGGACTGTTATGGGACATGCGAGGGGTAAGCGGTTTTTGAAAGGAACACAATGGGTCAAAAGGGTTTAGAATCAGAGGTATTAATAAAATTGCAATAAACAACAAAATAGAATATAGAAAAATGTAAAATAGATGGTCTACCTCCGTCTTTCCGATCAGAGCAGAGAATCCAGTCAATATATCCAGCCAATATATATATATAGTGGCCGGTGAAATTGAAACATCATTCATTCTCTGCACAAAAATATATCTTTGATGCTATTCCAAAAATAGGGATTACCTCCTTTAATATATCAAGGACAGTGAAAATAAAACCTGATTAGTTAAGTGGAAATTTGTATAGCAACATCTATCTAAAAATAGTGCGGAGAATTCAATCTTAAAACTGTTGTTTGTCAATTTCGAATTGACAGCCCTACCCTTCGATCCCGGTACCAGCACATACCATACAGTATGACAGTATACCATACAGCATCTAAATAACCAAAAGTCGTATTTTAGGTCTATTTATGCCTGAAAACCCCGATTTTCTAGTATTCTTTTAAGTTTTTAATAACTGTATTGCATTTTCATTAGTATTACCAGTAGCATCCCATTAGGCACACAAGTTACAGCCCTAATCCAGTGTACTATTGGAGTTACCAACCCCTTATATCTATTAGATTTTCCATAGACCAGAGTTTATTTATCTTAATGACATTCTAATAGCATGGAAAAGAACGACTATTGAATGCCTCATGTTTACACAAAGAGATGAAACCAGGACCAGAATAGTTTTTAAAGTAAAAGAATATGTGTCTAGCATGCATCTTAAAGGACCATGGTATGGATATTCTTGGAATGATGCCAAAACGGAGCCCGGAAACAAAATTACTGATTGCATTTACCAAAAATACAACTACAATTGAGAAATCGATTACGCAATTAACTTTTTACGATATAAAATTACGATTACAATTTGACGCTTAATACCGGTGGGGTAGTACACAGAAGCAATGCATTGTTTGGCTAGAATGTATTTGTAAGAACACCAATAGACCTAAGACATCTCACGGAGCAAGACAAAATTTTTAATTTTAGTGACCTTGATACTCCAATTTTTTTGAGCAAAGTGACCTCCTTAGACCAACCGTTTGGGAATTATTCCTGGCAAAAACTTTGGTTTTATATTTGTTTTCCGTTTAATTAATGAAAACATAAGACATGCGTTTACTGGGTTTTAACTGTTCAGTATAAATTTAATTTTGATTTAATATATTTAAAAATACGCTATCCGATTCCAGTGGAAAAAGCTATAGTTGTAGAAATTTTTAATCTTGTTATGTTTATTCGGTTTTAGGCGTGACAGTGAGTCTTTTCTTTATTCTGACAATTAAGTTTTCCACTTTCTTATTTCTCTGGTTTTTATTTTGATCTTAAATCTTTGATTGACCTTTTTATTTTTGATAAACAAATTTCCTTTGGAACTAGGAAAATTATATCATAAATATTCAATTTGCAGTAAAATTATGAAAAACTGGATGTGATCTTTCACTTTTGTACACAAATAAGTGCTTTTAGATATTCCCAAAAAAAATATAATTTCTGCTATAATCACACATTCAATAAAACAGACAAAAGACTTACTATAGTCATGGATTAGGGAGGGGTTTGAGGGAGGGCCCTTTGGTGGAGAAATGATAGGAATGAGTAGTGACTCATTGAAAGTCAAAAAATGCTACCCCCTCCTTAGGTTTTAATACAATGTTTTTTGTACTGTCATTGAGAAAAAAAAAACTTGTCTTCTGATATATTTTTGTGAATTGTCGCCCCTGGCTTCAGTCTTACAATTGTGATCATGTGCATAATCTGGTGATTTGGACCATGTTCAGTTTTCATTCATAATTTTTATGACCGAGCAATGAGACTGAAGATTAGCTATTGAGACTGAAGGTAATGAGAGTTGAGGTAAATTTTTGGAAATTCAGAAACAACAGGTGTCTACACCTGTAAAGAGAAACACCAGTGTGAACTGGTGTTTCTTAACTGGTGTCTACACCAGTTTCTCTATCTTGGTGCTGAAAGAATAACGATTATATAATCTACTCAGGCAAAGTTCACGCGATTTCATTTTCCATTTTCCACAGTCCACCTGTGACTTCAATCAGTTAAGAGGATTCACTAAAAATTATTGGCGTTCTTTTTATTTACGGGTGGCCTTTGAATATGGTGTGGAGTTTTTAATAAATTAGAAATTAATTTAGCACAGGCAAAGAGAACAGACAAAGACGGAAAAGATGAAAAAGAAGATGGAGAAGCTGAAGATGATGCACCTAAGAAATGGATGGGAGGAGGTGGAGGGGCCTTTGGTGATGAAATGATAGGAATGAGTAGTGACTCCGAAGATGAAGAAGAAGAAGTACTGATTGATGAAGAGGAGCTTCAAAATGGCCCTCCTGCTGCGTATCTTAGCATTATAGGCGCTGTAGTTACGCTGGATATAGATCTCGAGGTAATTCTATTGAATGATTCTTCTAGCTTAGTAAATACCATTTCAACCTTTCAGAAGCACATTTGACCAGGTAACCCTTTTATGCTTTTCAAAAGTTTTTGCATAAAATGAGTTTATAAACGCTTGACAATATAGATTCATAATTATATACCTAAAAACAAGGATGAATGCTTAAACTGACGATAGATGTTTATGCCACTGGCTACAAGATAGTTTTAGTAGCCAGTCTAAGTAAGTTCCCACTAAGATGCACTAAAAAACATTTTTTATTGCCCTCCACCCTTTTTAAGGGATAAACTCTGTTAATTTATGCTGGAATACAATAACAATCCTTATCTTTGGCTTTAGCGTAATCTGCATATATATTTTTCTAGTAGCATTCTCTCTAATACTCGAAAAAATCCGCTTTTTCCGAGTGACACCTTCCCTGTAGATCCGACCTTACTTGTTGTTCTTCTACAAAATCCTCATTTTTAACCTTATAATATTTTTAACTAAAGTAGCTTTCTCGCCTATATGATGTAATTATTGTATGTATAATATATATAATACTAGCTGTTGGGGTGGCGCTTCGCGCCACCCCAACACCTAGTTGGTGGGGGAGCTTCGCCCCCCAAGCCCCCCGCGCGCGTAAGTCGTTACGCGCCATATTAGTTACACGCCATTGTAGCTGTGTCCCTGTGTCCCACGTGTGAATATATATAGATATATACATATTTTTAACTACGTAAAACTTGCGAATATACAACATTCTTCGCTGTCCCATTGTCTGTGCATATAAATAGATTGTCAGGTTTACCGACTCTTGAACATGCAACATATAATTGTCCATGGGAAAAACAATCTGTATTCAGATCTATACCTCATTATTCTAATGATTGCCCTTGAGTTTTGTTGACGGTGATTGCTAATCGAACATTCCCTGTGTCCCCGTCGTCATTTATATTCCCAGTATCCCGGTCGTCATTTGTGTCCCAGTGTCCCAGTCTGTAATTTCTCTTTGAGCGTCCCGTTTGTCATTTATATTCCCTGTGTCCCGGTCGTCATTTGTGTCCCGGTCTGTAATTTATCTTTGAGTGTCCCGGTCGTCATTTATATCTCCCGGTCGTTATTTGTGTCCCAGTGTCCCAGTCTTTAATTTCTCTTTGAGTGTCCCGGTCGTCATTTATATTCCCTGTGTCCCGGCTTTTAGTTTTCTTTTTCTCCTTTATGTTTTAGTTTTTTTTCCTTTTTTTAGTTTTTTTTTCCTTTTAAGTTTTTAGTTTTTTTTAGTTTTTTTATTAGTTTTTGGTTTTTTTCTTTTTAGTTTTTTTTGTAGTTTTTACCTTTTTTAGTTTTTTTTAGTTTTTAGTTTTTTTTTCTTTTTAGTTTTTTTGTAGTTTTTACCTTTTTTAGTTTTTTTTCTTCTTTTGTATTAATGCTAAAGCCAAGGTTCAAACCTGGAGCCTCTCGGACCTAGAGCCTGAAACATAACGCTTTACCAACTCAGCTACTTCGGCTTGAATACATTCGTTTTGAGCAGCTTCCTCGGGTGTTGCCATTGTAGGTTCTTCGGTCATTTTACAATTAGAAATTTCTCTTTCAACGATCTTCTTACAATTAAAAATTTGTCTTTGAACGATATTCTTCAATACCTGTGTCCTGGTCGTCATTTATATTCCCTGTGTACCGGTCGTCATTTGTGTCCCGGTATTCCAGCCTGTAATTTCTCTTTGAGTGTCCCGGTCGTCATTTATATTCCCTCTGTCTCGGTCGTCATTTGTGTCCCGGTCTGTAATTTCTCTTTGGGTGTTTTTTCTCTTTAGTTTTGTTTAGTTTTTTACCTTTTTTCTTTTTTCAGTTTTCTTTTTCTTCTTTATTTTTCAGCGTCACTATGAAATAAATATAGCTGAACCTTTGTTTTTTTAACTAAAATCTGGTAGGCATTGATGACCTTATCCAAGTCAAAATCCCAAACCCAATCATCATCGCTATCATTTTCAGTTTTGATATGTTTTGAGCCTCGCTGTCCAGGTGGATTTTCATTTAACTGCGCGGTTTTGCGTTCTTTAGCCGCAAGCCTGTTTTCTTGCTGTTCTTGTGATTCCTCGGCACGCTTTCTTTTCTTACTTTCTATATCAGCCGCAAGTTTTTTGGCATAGACTCTTTGAGCAGCTTCCTCGGCTGTTGCCATTGTAGGTTCTTCAGTCATTTTACAATTATACATTTTTCCGTCCACGATCTTCTTACAATTAAAAATTTGTCTTTTAACGATTTTTTAAATACTTTTCATGACGTCATCGTCATAACAAACATGACGACCACTAACTTCATGACGACATGATGTCATGACGTTACTCGACAGACCCACAGACAAACAACTTATTTTTATATATATAACTAGCTGTTGGGGTGGCGCTTCGCGCCACCCCAACACCTAGTTGGTGGGGCGCTTCGCGCCCCCCCAAGCCCCCCCGCGCGCGTAAGTCGTTACGCGCCATATTAGTTACGCGCCATTGTAGTTCTGTCCTTGTGTCCCACCTGTGAATAGAGATATATATATATATATATATATATATATATATATAAATATATATATATATATATATATATATATATATATATATATATATATATATATATATATATATATATATATATATATATATGTTTGTGTTTTTAACTACGTAAAACGTGCGAACATACAACATTCTTCGCTGTCCCATTGTCTGTGCATATAAATAGATTGTCAGGTTTACTGACTCTTGAACATGCAACATATAATTGTTCATGGGAAAAACAATCCATATTCAGATCTATACCTCATTATTCTAATGATGTGTCCCTGTGTCCCGGTCGTCATTTATATTCCCTGTATCCCGGTCGTCATTTGTGTCCCGGTGTCCCGGTCTGTAATTTCTATTCGAACAATCCCTGTGTCCCGGTCGTCATTTATATATCCTGCCTGTGCCCCCGGCGTCCCCGTTGTAGTTGTGTCCCTGTGTCCCGGTTGTCATTTATATTCCCTGTGTCCTGGTCGTGATTTGTGTCCGGGTGTCCCAGTCTGTAATTTCTCTTTGAGTTTCCCGGTCGTCATTTATATTCCCCGTGTCCCGGTCATCATTTGTGTCCCGGTGTCCCGGTCTGTAATTTCTATTCGAACAATCCCTGTGTGCCGGTCGTCATTTATATATCCCGCCTGTGCCCCCGGCGTCCCCGCTGTAGTTGTGTCCCTGTGTCCCGGTCGTCATTTATATTCCCTGTGTCCTGGTCGTGATTTGTGTCCAGGTGTCCCAGTCTGTAATTTCTCTTTGAGGCTCCCGGTCGTCATTTATATTCCCTGTGTCCCGGTCGTCATTTGTGTCCCGGTGTCCCGGTATGTAATTTCATCAGTTGACAAACATGACGTCAGTCGTTATCATTTATATTCCCTGTGTCCCGGTCGTCATTTATATTCCCTATGTCCCGGTCGTCATTTGTGTCCCGATGTCCCGGTCTGTAATTTCGTCAGTCGAAAACATGACGTCACTCGACACAGAAACATGACGTCACCTGACAGATCCACAGACAGACAACTTATTTTTATATATATAGATGACATATAATACATTACATAATCTATCTATCTATCTATATCTATCTATATATATAAAAATAAGTTGTCTGTCTGTGGATGTGTGGATGGATGTGTGGATGGATGTGTCAGGTGACGTCACCTGAAAAAACTGGATTAGGTGACGTCAAAACTGAAAAAACTAAAAAAAGGCAAAAACTACAAAAAAAACTAAAAACTAATAAAAAAAATAAAAAAGCTAAAAAACTAAAAAAACTATAAAGGTAAAAACCAATAAAAAACTAAAAAAAAAACTGAAAAAACTAAAAAAAGGCAAAAACTACAAAAAAAAACTAAAAACTAATAAAAAAAGTAAAAAAGCTAAAAAACTAAAAAAACTAAAAAAACTAAAAAAAGGTAAAAAACTAAAAAAAATAAAAAATAAAAAAAAACTAAAAAAAAGGAAAAAACTGAAAAATAAGCTAAAATAAAGGTAAAAACCAATAAAAAACTAAAAAAAAAAAGGAAAAAACTAATAAATGACGACACTCAAAGAGAAAGCGACCAGGACAAAAAACTAAAAAAAAAGGCAAAAACTACAAAAAAACTAAAAACTAATAAAAAAAATAAAAAAGCTAAAAAACTAAAAAAACTAAAAAAAGGTAAAAAACTAAAAAAACTAAAAACTAAAAAAAAACTAAAAAAGGTAAAAACTAAAAGAACTAAAAAAGAAAAAAATAAATGACGACACTCAAAGAGAAAGCGACCAGGACAAAAGGAATGTTCGATTAGCAATCAACAAAGCACCGGGACACAGGGAGTATAAATGACGACCAGGACACAAGTAAAAAAAAAAATTAACAAAACTAAAAAGAAGGTAAAAACTACAAAAAAACTAAAAAGAAAAAAAAACTAAAAACTAATAAAAAAACTAAAAAATCTAAAAATCTAAATAAACTAAAAAAGAAAAAAAAAGGAAAAAAATAAAGGAGAAAAACAAAACTAAAAAACGAATGTATATACAGACCGGTACACCGGGATACAAATGACGACCGGGACACAGGGAATATAAATAACGACCGGGACACAGGGACACAACTACAACGGGGACACCGGGGGAAACAGGGGGATATAAATGACGACCGGGACAAAAAAACTAAAAAGAAATAAAAACTAAAAACTAATAAAAAAAACTAAAAAATCTAAAAATCTAAATAAGCTAAAAAAGAAAAAAAAAGGAAAAAAATAAAGGAGAAAAACAAAACTAAAAAACGAATGTATATACAGACCGGGACACCGGGATACAAATGATGACCGGGACCCGGGACACAGGGAATATAAATGACGACCGGGACACAGGGACACAACTACAACGGGGACACCGGGGGAAACAGGGGGATAACCTGACAATCTATTTATATGCAAAGACAATGGGACAGCAAAGAATGTTGTATATTCGCAAGTTTTACGTAGTTAAAACCATATATATATATATATATCTATATTCACAGGTGGGACATAGGGACACAACTACAATGGCGCGTAACTAATATGGCGCGTAACGACTTACGCGCGCGGGGGGGCTTGGGGGGGGCGCGAAGCGCCCCCACCAACTAGGTGTTGGGGTGGCGCGAAGCGCCACCCCAACAGCTAGTATATATATAAAAATAAGTTGTCTGTCTGTGTGTCTGTCTGTCAGGTGACGTCATGTTTCTGTGTCGATTGACGTCATGAAGTTAGTTGTCGTCATTTTTGCTATGACGGTGACGTTATTAAAGATATTTAATCATGAAGTTAGTTGTCGTCATTTTTGCTATGACGGTGACGTCATTATAGATATTTAAGAAATACATGTTCACGTAGAAATCTATTAATGTTTAAGTTTAAAATGACTGATGAACTTACAATGGCAAAAGCCGATCAAGATGCTCAAAGAGTCTATGCCAAAAAACTTGCTGCTGATAGAGAAAGTCAGAAAAGAAAGCGTGCCGAGGAATCAAAAGAATAGCAAGGAAACAGGCTTGTGGCTGATAGAGAAAGAAAGAACAGAAAGCGTGCCGAGGAATCAAAAGAACAGCAAGGAAACAGGCTTGAGGCTGATAGAGAAAGAAAGAACAGAAAGCGTGCCGAGGAACTACCAGAGCAACGCGAAAGCAGACTTGCTGCTAAAAGAGAAAGTGAAAAAAGAAGGCGTGCCGAGGAATCACAAAAACAGCAAGAAATCAGGCTTGCTGCTGATAGAGAAAGTAAGAAAAGAAAGCGTGCCGAGGAATCACAAGAACAGCAAGAAATCAGGCTTGCTGCTGATAGAGAAAGTAAGAAAAGAAAGCGTGCCGAGGAATCAGAGCAACCTGAAAGTTATCGCCTGGCATTCAGGTACAGCCCAGTCGATGATTATAGCTTGAGTAGATGTGTTCAAATCGGGATAATGTTTAAAATTTGTCCCTATTGCAAGGCCTTGAAATTCAATGGTGAAACAATGGGAATGTGTTGCGCCTCAGGAAAAGTTAAACTTCCTCTATTGGCTGCACCACCAGAGCCATTGAAGACTTTCCTTACTGGAACTACGTCAGAATCTAAGCGTTTTTTGCCAAAAATCAGAAAATACAACTCATGTTTCCAAATGACGTCGTTTGGAGCCCAAATCGAAAATCCAGATCAATTTATGTCTACTTTCAAAGTAAAAGGGCAAATTTATCATAGAGCAGGGTCCCTTCTACCATTCTCAGGCGAGAATCATAAATTTTTACAATTGTACTTCATCAGTAATATAAATTCTGAATTGAATGCACGTTGCGAAATTTCTCCCAACGTTGAAAGGACAATCGTTTCCCAATTGCAACATCTTTTCCACGAAAATAATAATTTAGTGCGTCTGTTCAAAACAGCCATTGATTTGATGCCTACTGATACGCATAAAATTGTTATTTCCGCTGACAAAACGCCTCCTGGCCAACATGTGCGTAGATACAATGCTCCAACTATCAACGAAGTGGCAATCGTTATGGTCGGTTATCAGTTTTTACCTCGAGATATTATTCTTCATAAGCGAAACGCTCAGTTGTTAAGAATTGCTGAAACTCATCGATGCTACGATGCCCTACAATATCCTATCATTTTTTGGGATGGAGCCGACGGCTATCACTTTAATATTAAATTGATGAATCCAGCCACTAACAAAGAAATTAATAAGAAATGCAGTGCAATGCATTATTATTCCTATAGACTAATGATTCAGCAGGATGAAGAAAATTATATTTTAAAATGCCGTGAATTGTTTCACCAATTTGTCGTTGATATGTATGCTAAAATTGAATCAGAACGTTTGCTATATATCCGCCTGAATCAGACCAAGCTCCGCTCTGAACAATACATTCATTTGCGAGATGCGGTTATAAATGACGGTAATACCACAAACGTTGGAAGATTAACAATTTTACCTTCGTCATATGCTGGCAGTCCCCGTCATATGCATGAATATGCTCAAGATGCTATTGCGTATGTTCGTCTCTATGGTCGTCCAGATTTATTTATTACATTTACATGTAATCAATCTTGGGACGAGATACTGCAGCTTTTACTTCAAGGACAATCGGCGGTTCATAGGCATGACATTACGGCCCGTGTCTTCCGGCAAAAGTTGAAATCACTGATAAACTACATAGTAAAACTTGAAGTGTTTGGGTCAGTGCGATGCTGGATGTACTCAGTGGAATGGCAAAAACGAGGTTTGCCACACGCATATATACTAATCTGGCTACATAAAAAAAATACTTCGAACGAAATTGATGATGTGATTTCCGCTGAAATACCTGATAAAAATGTCGATAAGGGGTTTTATGATATTATTGTAAAAAATATGATACATGGACCTTGCGGTTCACTGAACGAAAATTCACCATGCATGGCCAAAGGAAGGTGCACAAAGCAATATCCTCGACTTTTAGTATCAAACACAATTACTGGCAATGATGGTTACCCATAATATAGAAGAAGATCTACTGAAG
Organism: Artemia franciscana; assembly: GCF_032884065.1. NCBI lineage: Eukaryota > Metazoa > Arthropoda > Branchiopoda > Anostraca > Artemiidae > Artemia > Artemia franciscana. The sequence goes on along the minus strand of NC_088880.1, from coordinate 9,477,953 downwards.
ATGGCGGTAAAACAGCAATAATAAAGAAGCGTAACGGTACCACCATCGAAGTAGATAACCAGTGGGTTGTTCCATATTCCCCATTATTATCAAAAACATTTCATGCACACATAAATGTTGAATACTGTAACTCCGTAAAGGCAATCAAATACATATGTAAATACATCAACAAAGGCAGTGACATGGCAGTTTTTGGCTTGCAGCCCGAAATCAAAGATTTTGACGAAATCGTACAATATCAGGCTGGAATATACATAAGCAGTAATGAAGCTGTTTGGCGAATTCTTTCATTTCCGATACATGAACGTAGTCCAGCTGTCGTTCACTTTGCGGTACATTTACAGAATGGTCAACGTGTTTATTTCACGGAAACCAACGTGCAACAAAGAGCCCTGAATCCACCGGATACAACATTAACAGCTTTTTTTTCGCTTTGCAAAAATGATTCTTTTGCAAAAAAACTGCTGTATACTGAAGTGCCTTCGTATTACACGTGGAATACTAAAAATAAAGTATTTGAACGTCGAAAACAGGGTAAGTCAGTCGACGGCCAACCTACCATCTTCAAAGATACCACGATAGGAAGACTCTACACCGTTGACCCCAATCAACATGAATGCTTCTTTCTACGCCAGCTTTTGGTGAATTTACCCGGTCCGACATCCTTTGAGTATTTGAGAACTGTAAACGGTACTATACATGACACTTACCGTAGTGCATGCCAAGCTCTGAATTTATTGGAGAATGACCAACACTGGGATAACTGCATCAACGACGCGTGCGAAACGTCAACCCCAAGTCAAATTCTTGCATTGTTTGGCATCATTTTAACAACTTGCTCTCCATCAGCTCCTACAGAGTTATGGGAAAAATATAAGTCAAAAATGTCCGAATATATACTCCATCGAAAACAGTTAGAGACGTCAGATATGACTTTCGATTTTACATCAGAAATTTATAACTACACTTTAGTTATTATAGAAGATTTGTGCGTACGTATGGCAAACAAACCTCTTCAGGATTTGGGAATGCCTTCACCTAACCGTATCGCTGCTGTTTCGACATGTGTAGAATTGGATCGTGAACAAAGTTACAGTACGAGTGATCTATTGTTGTATGTACAAAATAACATTTCCAAGTTAACGTCGGAACAAAAATACATTTATGATACGATAATGCATTGTGTCGATAACAGCGTTAGAGAAATTTTCTTTTTGGATGCGCCAGGAGGTACTGGTAAAACGTTTGTGATAAAACTGATTCTGGCATCAATTCGATCAAAAAATGATATAGCGTTGGCAATTGCGTCGTCCGGAACAGCCGCAACATTGCTGCCTGGTGGAAGAACTGCTCATTCCGCTTTGAAATTGCCTCTGAATTTGCATTCTACAGAAACTCCCACGTGCAATATTTCCAAATCATCTGGGATGGGTAAAGCATTGCAGCAATGCAAACTTATTATTTGGGATGAGTGCACAATGGCACACAAAAAATCGCTCGAGGCTCTGGATCAATGCTTGAAAGATTTGAGAGGGAAGTCGAAACCCTTTGGCAGCACATTAATATTGCTTGCGGGAGATTTCAGGCAAACATTACCTATAATACCTAGATCAACTCCTGCAGACGAAATGAATGCTTGCCTGAAAAATTCTAATTTATGGGCACACGTAAAAATATTAAAATTAACTACAAATATGCGTGTCCGATTGCAAAACGATGACTCTGGTCAAACATTTTCATATCAATTGCTGGCAATTGGAAACGGAAAGCTCCCAGTAGACTCAATTTCAGGACGTATACAACTACCTGCTGATTTCTGTAATTTAGTGACGTCCAAAAATGAATTGATTGAAAAAGTATTTCCGAATATTCTAAAAAATTATAAAAATAATAAATGGCTAAGTGAAAGAGCGATTCTCGCACCCAAAAATATAGACGTCCACGAAATCAACAATATTGTTTTGACCAAGATTCGAGACCAGGCAGTCCTTTACAAGTCAGTCGACACAGTTTTGGAACCAAATGAAGCGGTTAATTATCCATCTGAATTTTTAAATTCCATAGATCTTTCAGGGTTTCCACCACACGTGCTACAACTAAAAATAGGCGTACCAATAATACTTTTAAGAAATATCAACCCACCAAATCTTTGCATTGGCACGCGAAAAAAAAACAATGGAAAACCTAATAGAGGCCACAATCTTGACAGGGCCTTTTGAGGGTGAGGCTGTTCTTATTCCTCGCATTCCCATGATTCCAACGGATCTGCCTTTTCAATTTAAAAGATTGCAATTCCCAATTTGATTAGCATTTGCAATCACCATTAACAAAGCTCAAGGTCAATCATTAGAAAAATGTGGTATAGATCTTAATACTGATTGTTTTTCCCATGGACAACTGTACGTTTCATGTTCGAGGGTCGGTAAACCTGACAATCTATTTATATGCAGCGACAATTGGACAGCGAAGAATGTTGTATATTCGCAAGTTTTACGCAGTTAATTTGTATTGTATCTATCTATCTATCTATCTATATAAAAACGAGTTGTGTGTATGCATGTTTGTTTGTTTGTAAAAACAGCGTTTGCATATGACGTCATTATTAGTACATACGGCTTTGTATATGCACAGACAATGGGAAAGCCAAGAATGTTGTATATTCGCAATTTTTACGTAGTTTGAAACACATATATAAATCTATCTATATTCACAGGTGGGACACAGGGACACAACTACAATGGCACGTAACTAATATGGCGCGTAACGACTTACGCGCGCGGGGGGGGCTTGGGGGGGCGCGAAGCACCCCACCAACTAGGTGTTGGGGTGGCGCGAAGCGCCACCCCAACAGCTAGTCTATATATATAAAAATAAGTTGTCTGTGTGTGGATCTGTGGATCAGGTAACGTCATGTTTGTCCGCATATGACGTCTGAATTATTTCACACTAATACAAAAGAAGAAAAAACTAAAAAAGGTAAAAACTACAAAAAAAAATAAAAAGAAAAAAAAACTAAAAAAAATAAAAAACTAAAAAAACTAAAAAAAGGTAAAAATCTAATAACTAAAAAAAAACTGAAAAAAATAAAAAAAGGCAAAAACTACAAAAAAAATAAAAACTAATAAAAAAACTAAAAAAGCTAAAAAACTAAAAAAACTAAAAAAAACTAAAAAAAGGTAAAAAACTAAAAAAAACTAAAAACTAAAAAAGAAAAAAACTAAAAAAAAGGAAAAAACTGAAAAATAAAAGAGAAAAAGAAAACTAAAAAAATATGAATAAATATATATAAAAATAAGTTGTTTTTGGGTTATGTCTGTCTGTCTGTCTGTCGAGTGACGTCGTGTTTGTCCGCATATGACGTCTGAATTATTTCACACTAATACAAAAGAAGAAAAAAAACTAAAAAAGGTAAAACCTACAAAAAAAACTAAAAAGAAAAAAAACTAAAAAAGCTAAAAAACTAAAAAAAACTAAAAAAAGGTAAAAAACTAAAAATTAAAAAAAACTGAAAAAACTAAAAAAAGGCAAAAACTAAAAAAAAACTAAAAACTAATAAAAAAACTAAAAAAGCTAAAAAACTAAAAAAAACTAAAAAAACTAAAAAAAGGTAAAAAACAAAAAAAACTAAAAACTAAAAAAGAAAAAACTAAAAAAAAGGAAAAAACTGAAAAATAAGAGAAAAAGAAAACTAAAAAAATATTAATAAATATAAAAAAGTAAAAAAATGGTAAAAACTACAAAAAAACTAAAAACTAATAAAAAAACTAAAAAATCTAAAAATCTAAATAAACTAAAAAAGAAAAAAAGAAAAAAGGAAAAAAATAAAGGAGAAAAACAAAACTAAAAAACGAATGTATATACAGACCGGGACACCGGGATACAAATGACGACCGGGACACAGGGAATATAAATGACGACCGGGACACAGGGACACAACTACAATGGGGACGCCGGGGGGCACAGGGGGATATAAATGACGACCGGGACACCGGGACACAAGGAATATAAATGACGCCCGGGACACTCAAAGAGAAATCACAGACTGGAACACCGGGACACAAATGACGACCGGGACACAGGGAATATAAATGACGACCGGGACACAGGGACATAACTACAAAGGGGACGCCGGGGTGCACAGGGGGATATATAAATGACGATGGCGACTCAGGGAATGGTCGATTAGCAATCACCATCAACAAAGCTCAAGGGCAATCATTAGAATCATGAGGTATAGATCTGAATACGGATTGTTTTCCCATGGACCATTATATGTTGCATGTTCAAGAGTCGGTAAACCTGACAATCTATTTATATGCACAGACTTTGGGACAGCAAAGAATGTTGTATATTCGCAAAAGTTCAGGCTGTCAGTTATAGTAGTATATGCTCCCGTTGAACCAACTGATGGAGATACTAGTGACTCAGATGAATTTTACTTACAGTTACAGGAGCAAATAGACAGGGTACCAGGTAGAAATATGGTGTTTTTGCTATGAGATTTTAATGCCCAGGTTGGTAGAAATAGGGATAGATGGTGTCCTAGCCTAGGTAAATTTTGTGTAGGAAAAGAAAACAGTAATGGCTATAGGCTTTTGCAATTTTGTTGGTATAACAACCTAGTTATAACTAATACGGTGTTTGGTCACAAAATGGCCCATAAGTTGACATGGTATTCACGTAATGGTAACACAGCAAACCTTATTGATTATGTTATTGTAAAAAGAAGACTAGCAAGATCAATACAAGATGCTAGGGTGTATAGGAGTGCTGTTATTGATGTTAAAAGTAAAGATCACCATCTAGTAGTGTCTAAGGTTAATTTAAAGCTGAAATTTCGGTAGGGTAACTACCTCCCGGAAAGTTATGATGTTGGTAGACTCCAGGATGAAAATTTGAGAAAAAACTTCCAGGAACAGTTGAATACTAAACTTGAGAGTTTAAAATTTGACAATGTGGAAGATGGATGGAATAATTTCAGAAAAACAATTTGTGAAGCTGCTGGTGGTGTCTTAGGGAAGAGTGCTAAGACTGCAACTAGGAATGTTAGTGAAAAAGCCTTAGGTTTAATAGAGAGTAGAACGGGTTTGTGTAAGAATTATCTGAGTGATAGGTCGTATGAAAACAAAAGGAATGTAAAGAAAGTGGAGAAAGCATTAAAATATGAACTAAGGAGATGTGAAGTGGAGGCCATGGATAAAATTGCTGAGGATCTGGAAGACGGCATAATAGTAAAATATTATACTGGCATGTTAATAAATTGAAAGGGAGTAGCCAATCCGGACTACTCCCAGTTAAAGATAGAAATGGGGCCACAATTAGTGATAAGGGAAAAGTTAAAGAAAGATGGGTGGCACATTTTGAGAATGTGCTAAACCGAGACACAGTTGCAGGAAAAGATATAGTTGAAAATGAAAAAGTTTGTGATACCTTGGATGTGAAGGAAGATTTGTTTAGTGAGGAAGAATTAGCGACAGTACTAAAAGGATTAAAAAATAATAAGGCTCCAGGTGCTGATAGTATGATTAATGAGTTTTTTAAATATGGTGGCTCTGAGGTTAAGAATAAGCTACTGAAGATTATGAACATGATTTTTGAAAAAGGGGAAGTACCCAATGATTTTAGGAAAACCTTAATTAAACCACTGTATAAGAAAGGTGACAAGAGTGAGTGTCGTAATTATCGAGGCATTAGTCTGGTCTCTGTAGGTAGCAAATTACCAAGTAATATGATACTTTTTAGACTGAGAGATGCTGTAGACAAAGTTTTAAGGGAAGAACAATGCGGTTTTAGAAAAGATAGAGGATGTGTCGACCAAATTTTCACTCTTAGGTTAATAATTGAGAAGTCCCTTCGTTGTCAAACACCTTTGATCCTCAGTTTTATCGATTATGAGCAAACTTTCGATTCTGTTGATAGAAGAGCGTTAACAAAGGTCTTATCGTTATATGGTATACCAGAAAAATACATTAAAGTGATTTGTGCTATGTACGAGAATAATACTGCTGCGGTTAAGGTAGGAAATGAGGTTAGCAGCTGGTTTTGTATTAAATCAGGAGCTAAGCAGGGTTGTGCTCTATCCCCCTTTATATGGATCATTTTGATGGACTTCGTCTTAAGGAGCACAGGAAAGGCAATTGGAGACCACGGAATCAAATGGGGAGGAAAAACGCTCCTGGATTTAGATTATGCTGATAATTTAAGCATATTAGATGAAAGTGTGAGCAAAATGAATGAATTTTTAGAGGTTTTGCGAGTTCAGGGTGCTAAAATAGGCTTGAAAATTAATGTTAAGAAGACTAAGTCACTAAGGCTAGGAATAAGTGAAGATGAACAGGTGACACTAGGTAACGAAAAGATTGATCAGGTTGGGAGCTTCAGTTACCTAGGTAATACTATTAGTAAAGATGGTGGGCAGTGAAGATGTTAAAAGTAGAATAGTTAAGGCTCAGGGTGTTTTTTCACAGTTAAAAAAAGTTTGGAAGAATAGAAAGATAAGTCTGCAAACCCAGATTAGAATATTGAAAGCTACAGTGATGACAGGGGTCAAATATGGCTCTGAAGCATGGGTGCTCCGAAAAACAGATGAAAATTTACTAGATGTTTTCCAGAAAAATTGCCTACGGATTTTTCTGGGTACCCGGCTGACTGACCGTATTTCAAACAGTAGGTTGTACGAAAAATGTGGTTCAATCCCGCTTTCTAGGGCTATAATGAAAGAAAGGTTGAGATGGCTAGGCCACGTTCTACGGATAAAGGATGACAGATTACCGAAAATTGTCCTTTTTGGCCAACCGTCTGGGGCTACACGGAAAGCAAGTCGTCCTTGTCTGGGTTGGGAGGATGTCATAAATAAAGATTTAAAGGAAATGGGAACTTCCTGGGAGGGTGTAAAGAGGGAGGCTTTAAATAGATTAGGTTGGAGGAGGAGCGTGCGTAGCTGTGTTGGCCTCAGGCGGCTTGGTGCTGCAGCGAGTTATTATTATCAATAGTAGTAGTAGTAGTAGTATTTTTCTTAGTTCTATTTTTATAGAACTGTTTAAGCCTCCTTATAGACTATCTTTTTATAGATAATCTTTTGGAAACAGATGTTACCTTGTCTTTTGGCAATTGTGTTATTTTTCAGTCAAATTTAATAATTTCAAACTAAAACGCAATGAAGAGCCTTCTCCATACTGAAACACATAAATAAAAAAAATTGATCCAAAGAGCCGATCCTGATTCGGCAGACTTATTTGGTCAAATTGGTAAATTATCGGTCCATTGGTTGTTTTAGGCCTGGGCAGGGAGGGGGAAGCTCCCTCCAGTTTTTCTGACTTCTGACATTAAATTCCTTTTATTTTGTATCTTCACACTACCTTGCCCCTCAAGATTATGAGGACTAAAACCGCTACTCTATCGCTCCTCTATAAAACAAAGTAAACTTCAAAGTCTTATCTGTGATTAGAGTTCTGCCGTACTTCAGAAGTTTTATTAAGAAGTGTGTTTTATTTATTTGTTTTGTCTTTTGTTCTTTTTTTCTCTTTTGTTTGTGTTGTTCTTTGTCTTTATCTTTAGATGATTAAGTTTTTTCTCTTTTCTTTTTTTTCCCGTTGGTAAAGGCTCCCAGATGTGGAGTTGACATATTCTGATTTTTTTAGTAATTAATGTTTTGTTGTTACTTTTGTTTTAGTATGTTGCTGTACGCCTGTCACAATTTTATTTAAATTAAATTGTTTTTCTCTCTCAAACTCTCTCTTGAAGATGGAAAAGCAGTGTAGCCTAAGAAATTATTTACAGTAGTCCTAAAATGTCAGGAAAGGGCTCATTCGAACGGAAATTAAAAGTGCTAGTGTCCTTTTTAAGTGATCAAATAGATTGGAGATCAGCTAGCCCACTCTCACCCCTCCTTTTTATCAAAATCGTCTGATAAAAATTTTTAGATGGCCATTTTGTTCAGCATACTTTAAAGGTCCAAAATATATGCCTTTGGTGATAACATGACCCCCCAGAGCCCCTTTGTAAAGGTTTTTAAGTTATAACATTTGCCCATTGTTTACGGATAGTATTTGTTAGTGGAAGTATGCATACATTTTTTAGGTTGGGGGGGGGAGATTTGTTTTGCTGGGAGATTTTTCACGGGGAGAATTCTCCATGGGGAGGGAAGTTTCTGGTGGGTGAACTTTCAAGGGGAGATTTTACACCGGGGACTTTGACAGAATTCCTGTTTCAATTCTACTTATTCTTCTTACTTTCTCTTTGCCGACTCAATTTTACACGTGGAGATGTTAAGGGGAATTGTCCGGGGAAAAACTTTTACCTGGGTTGATTTGTCTATAGCATCTTTCCGCAGGAGGGGGGGGGGTCACGGGGGAAAATACACGGGGTAGTTTTGAACAGGATAAATTCTCCAGGGGAAAATTTCTGCGGGGTCAACTTTATGCAAGGGGGTGTGATATTTGCAGGAGAACTTTTCTACTGAAAAGAGGATTTCCAGCATGATTTTGAGAATAATCTTTACATATGATAGTCTTCCTCAAATGATAGTGAGCTAAGAAAAATTTTCACCAAAAACAGTCCGTAAGGAATTTTTCGAGGAGAATTTTCAACCAGAATGGAATTGCCTGGGATTTTTTAATCCCAGGATTTTTTTTTTTTAATTTTTTTTTTCAATTTTTTTAGAACGAATCTTGAAATACAAAGGTTGTTTAATTAGAATAATAAGCTTTTTTCGATATTCTGAGAAACTTTAGTGTAAAGGGCAAAACATTGAAAAGGGGGAAGCCCCCCCCCCTCATGTTTGTAATAATTTCTGTTTGTTTCAAGGTTTGACGTTGTTATTTACTTTCAGTTTAAAAAAAACTTTTTTTTCATTTAATTTTTTGATAGGGCAGAAGTAAAATAAGGGAACATCATAGAGAGTCTCAACTTGTACAATTTTTTGTTTTAATCAGTTGTTTCCTAAAAAACGGACACTAGACAAATAAACACCAATAATATCATCCAAAGTAGGCTACTAAAAGTCTTAGACCCACCAACAACTTAACTATAATGACTCTAATGATTCCTCTTCTAAATGCAATTCTAAATACAATTATTCAAGTTCTTTCAACTGAAAGTAAGGAGCTAGAAATTATTCTGTATATGAAAGGGGTTATCCCCTTCTCAGTACCTCACTCTTTACGTTGAAGTTTGACTTTTTGTTCCAACTATTGAAAAGTGACTCCCGATACACAAGGACCGTTTAACTAGAACAATAAGCTTTTTACAAATTCAAAAAACAATTTAGCGTAAAGAGCGAGGTACTGAGGAGGGGGAAACCCCTCATACACGTAATAATTTCTATTCGTATTCAGCTTTAGTACTCCTTACTTTCAGTTGAAAAGATTGTTTTTAAAATAATTTCTGATAGTTTTTTAATAAATGCTGGGAAACCCAGCTTCGCTCCCATGGAAAATTCCCTTCCCCCACGATTACTCCTCCACGAAAATATCCTCCCACTCAAGAACCCCTACCAGAAAAGCACCCACAAATTCTTTATACTTCCCAATAGCCAATACTATATGTAAGCAATGGGCAAAGTTCATAACTTGAAGGCCTTCCCTGGGGGCTGTGGGGGGTGGGGTGGGTCAAGTCATCCTCAAAGACATAGTTATTAGAACTTTCGACCGTGTTGACGAAAATGGCTGTCTTAAAATTTTTATCGGACAATGTTGAGTAAAAGAGGGGTAGGAGGGGGGTAGCTGCCTTCCAATATTTTTGGTCACTTAAAAATAGCACTAGAAATTTTGATTTCAAGTCAAATGAGCCCTCTCCTAATCTTTTAGGATCACTTGTTCGATATGATCACCCCTGTGAAAAAAAAAATGAACACACATCCGTGATCTTGCTTCTGGCAAAAAATTCTAAATTCCACAGTTTTGTAAATAGGAGTTTGAAACCTCTACAGTAAGGTTCTCTAACATTCCGAATCTTATGGTGTGATTTTCATTAAGATATCTTGATTTCATAGGTATTTTCCCCTTTTTTTCAAAAATAGGGTAAATTTTCTCAGGCTCGTAACTTTTGATGGGTAACTTGAAACTTCATGAATTTTATTTATTTAGAATTAACATCAAAATTTGATTCTTTTGACCTATATATTGTTATCAAGACTCTTACTGTTTCGGTTACTATTGAGCCACATCGCTCCTTACTTATAGTTCGTTACCACAAATTGTTTGATTGTTTGATAGGTGAAAAACAAAGGTCACTTTTATGGATTTCGATTTAACTATGGTTTTTTTTCTATAGCTGATTAATTGCAAATTTTTTCATGGCAAACTTGGGATATCTATATGCTTTTCATATGGATTGAAAATGGCTTATTTTTGGAATTTCATCTTAAATCCAAAAATTACATATGTTATTTCTATATATTTTTTGTCGTAAATTGATATGAATTAAAATACACGTATACGGCCTTAATACGGCCTTAACCTTAGTTCATTTGCGATTCATTGTTAAACATTATTTTATTTTAGGAATAACATAGAAATATCAAAGCATCACTATAGTTGTATAGATGAAATACAAATTTTGCACAATACTTTTTCTTCTTATTTTCAATTTTAGGGTAATGAAACTTGTTTAAGAAATGCTAAAAATGGGCCAGACATAATACTCGAAGACCTATTCATGAAGAAAATGACAGCGACACAATTGATAGAGGTAAGCACATTTAAATATGGTTTAAGGGCTAATCGTTTTAGCCTGCAATGTGCTAAATATTAGTAGTGAGGGGGTTTCAGTTTTAAACTGGCCCATATGGGGCATATTATTGAAACTACTATCCCCTCAAGACGTTATTACGCGCACCAGGGTCTTGCACGATACTATAGTACGCCTGTATGATGTAGTACACCTGTTAGGGGATTGTTTGTTTACTTATGCAAATCTTTTCCTCAAGATGCAAGTTTTTGTTACGTTATAGGGAATGTTTTTTTACTTATGCGTGCTAGTAACTCCTCAAGACGTTATTACGTGCACTTGATTCTTGCACAATACTATAGTACACCTGTTTGTTATTTAATGAGGTAATACACCGATACGTTATATAATCGGGATGTTTGTTTACGTTGAGGATGACATAATCTTGCAAGACTTATTAGATTTATTGAGAGTGGTGTAAACTCACGTGACATATTAGAGTTCAGGGCCCGTGAGGAATCCACACCTGTAACTGAGGACAGCACACACGTAGGTGTTACTTTATGACGGGAAACACGTCGGTGTTACGTAATGAAGGCACACACGTGTTTTTTCCTTCAAAGCGTTTTTTCTACAAGGTGTTTCTTTCTGTAAGATTTTCTTTTCATCGATATGTGTTTTTCTCAGAGGTATTTTTAGCAAGATCTTTTCCTCAGAGAACCTTTGTAATTCGTCATCAAAGATTTTTTGTCTACCTTGGGAATGGAATATAAGACCAGCGATATCCCCTATAGAACTGTGCCTTAGACATCTGAACCAACAAGCAATTAATGCTAATTTGATTCTGGGAATAAATTATATGAAATAACCTATTCCCCACACAGAGAATTCACTGCACACTTTCCGAACCAACTAGCTATGGATTGTGTGTTTCCAATACATTCTCATTAGAGCGTACAATAATTCCAAAGCTATTGATTATTGATTTATTAGACACACCAGCTAGTTCCATTGTACTAATTTTCTAACTTGAGCTAGACAATACTCAGTATTGGTTGTCAAATGGCTTTGTAGGAAACAGACTTTTTATTTTTCATACAAGTTTTATTAATCAACAAATTAACAAACATTATAAAATTCTGAAATCCGTTAAAAAGCAGTTAAACTCAACCAGTGGGAAAACAAAATGTCAAAAGCTGATAAAGGATAAAATACAAGCTAAAAAGCGCAAATTTAAGAAAGGCGGGAGCCCTAGCAAAGATTCCAGAGGAAGGGAGGTTGTTATTTGCCAGTAAATTTAAGCCATATCAAGAGATATCTCTGAGAGGTTATAATTAAAATGCGTCGTGTCCTTGAACAAAGTCTAGGCCTTCCTGATTGACAAGCAAACATTGAATAATTTTTTTTTGTATTTTACGTAATTTCGTTAGAGGTAAATTTAAGCCACATTAAAAGATATTTTTGAGAGCTTTCAATGGGAACGTCCAATTCTGTAAGCCTCTGCTAGGCCTTCTTGTTTGGCAAGCACACATTTGAATCGTATTTTTCTTCATATTTTGGATAATCTCGTTAGTGGTAAATTTAAGCAATATTTAGAGGTACTTATGAGAGGTTTTAGTGAAAATGCATCTTTTCTTTGAGCCAAGATTATGCATTCCTGATTTCCATGCATCACAAACAATATAAAATCTTGAAATTCTAAAAAAAAATTAGTTAAAACTCAACAAACCGAAAAACATCGTCCTTGTGCTTCAAGCAGGGTTATTTGACTTTTTCCCAAAAATAGCAATACTAAAGCCGAATTTGTTGGTTTCTTTTCTCATTCCTTTGTTTCAACCAGGGCTGTTCGACTTTTTTATTTCCAAAAAAAGCAGTGCCAAAATGGAACTGTTTTGTTTCTTTTCTTGGTATTATATTCTAACCCGGGTTGATGGACATTTTCCCACAAAAATATGCGTATACACTAGAATCGATCGTTAAACTTAAAGAACAATCCGTGCAGTTCCACATATCCCCGCTCCAGTTCTGATCCTGCTGGATTTTACCCAAGTTCAACCAGTTTCAGATCCAACTATGCCCGCTCCGATCCTAGTTCTAAATGCAGCTCCGGCTCCGTCAGTTTTGGATCCCCTATTTCTGCCCCTCCCCCCATTTACACCAATTCCGCTCCAAGTTCTGCTGATTCCATGATTTTGTATGCGGCTGCCTCCATGCTCATCTATGGCTGGCCTTCGACAATAGCTATGTTATTGTACCTTTTCGAACAGTATTACCTGTGCCTGGGAAGGATAAACACTCGCTTCCTTTTTTAAAAAGTAAATATAAAAAAATTTACGAAAGTTTGTCTCCGTGATAAAGTTATCATGGTATTGAACTCTGACAAAGAGAAATATATGAATTACGAAACAAGCATTAATGGGGACCTTTTTGGAAATGAATGCTTGCGTTGTCATAACAGTGAGGGGTTTATATCCTTTGGAGTGCACAAGAACTTCCATCACCAAGATGGTGTATGTGCAAGAGTAATATTTCTAAGGAAGATAGTACTCGAAGAGAATACAAACCCAAAAACTTTTAGTTGATGACGAAGACCAATTTCTCGCTTATGCTGCTGGTAAAACATTACCTGTTATTAGATCCTATCGTCATCTTTCTGGCATTAGCATTTAAAAGAAAACATGAAGAAGACAAGCCAATACAGCACCAACGACATAATGCATATCTTATCCAGGTGCTGAAACTGCAACCTATGTAAAAATAATGTCGTAATAGACGTAAAACCGCAAGTAAAATAAACTGACCGGGGATCCAGGACTGACGCTGGTTCTGTCAGCTCAGGATCCCTCACTTCTGCACACACCCCCCCCCCTGATTCCACCAATTTTACTCCAAGTTCTACTGATTCTAGGATTTTGTTTATAACTGCCTTCATGGTAATCTATAATTGGTCATCGACAATAGCTGCCCTATTGCACACTCACATCCTATTTTAAAAGGTGAAGATGAAATGTTACAAGAAAGTGTGTCTTCATGATAAAGTTTTCGTAGCATTGAGTGCTGACGAAGAGAAATATGTGAACTATGAAACAAGCATTAAGGGGGATCTTAATGGAAATGCATGCTTGCGTTGTCATGACATGGAGGGGTTAATATCCTTTGGAGTGCTCAGGAATTTCCATCATCCATATGGTGGATATGCGAAAGTAACATTTCTAGAGATTATGGTGCTCAAAGAGCGTTCTATCGTCGTCTTTCTGGCATTAGTATTTAAAAGAAGACAGGAAGAAGACTAGCCAATACAGCACTAACGTCATCATGCATATCTTATCGAGGTACTGAAACTGCAACACATGTAAAAATAAAGTCGTAATAGACGGTGAAACCGCAAGTAAAATAAAAAGGGCATTGACTTGCCATATCACCAAGGAATATAAAGACTAATTGATGAAAAACAATGCACTGAAATGCACGGTGAAAAAGCACCATCGACCATCGCTACTACCATCATGGGTTTACCAGCAGATACAGTCCTCGAACCCGATAATATCAATGATGAAATGCATTGTGAGATTTTTAAAAGTTGTTTATGACCGCAAATGGAATAAGTGCCATGTTAAGAGAGAATATAATGAATTATTTCATGGAACGGATTCAAAATATTCATTCTTTAATGATGATATTCAACATACCATTATTTCAATAAAAATATTTTATGGCATTACATTGTTATGTTGTCATTATTTTTAGGGTACGCCAGCAACTCTAACGTCTAGAATGTTTACTGAAAAGTCAAAGATGCAGGAAAAGAAATTTTCAGAGACACAGATACTACTAGCGGGCTCATAGGGGTCGACTAGAGTCTGAGATAAGTTAACATTGTTTTTACCGAAGTCTGAAAGAGATGGGCAGGAGTTTTCCACAAAGTCTTCACACAGATACAGGCCAAGATACACTCAGAGACAAAAACACCGAGAGAAAGAGACAAAAGCACACACAAAATTAGACACACAAGCACGGTGAGTGAGAGAAAAAAACACACAGACACACAAAGACGGACACAGATACATGCAAACACACAGTCAGACACAAAGGCACGATGAGAGAGTGCCAAAAATACACAGAGACAAAAGCTCACATAAAGACGCAGATTCACATACACACACAAACATATAAGGACAGAAACAGAGACATGCAAAACAAATTTAAACAATCAGGCACGGTGAGAGAGAGAGACAAAAACGCACACAGAGTCAGACAGAAAAACACACAAAGACCAGACACAGAAACAGGCAGACTTACAGTCAGACACACAGACACGGTAAGAGAGAGATACAAACACACAAAAACACACAGAGTCAGGCACAGAAACACACAAAGATAGACACAGAGACAGGCAAACACACAATCAGACACACAAGCACGGTGAGAAAGAGATAAAAACACACACAAACACAGAGAGTTAGACAAACAAACACGCGCAGACAGACAGATAGAGAGACAGGTAAACACACAATCAGACAGAGAGTCACAGTGAGAGAAAGACAAAAAAGCTCCAAAAACACAAGATCAGATAGACAAACCCATAAAGACAGACACGAAGACAGGGAAACACATAGTCATACACACAGGCAAGGTGAGAGAGAGACAAAAACACACACAACCACACAGAGTCAGACACAAAAACACACAAAGACAGACACAGAGACTGATAAACACACAATTAGACACAAAACCACAGTGAGAGAGAGAGAGACTAAAACATACACAAACACACAGAGTCAGAGAGACACACACAAAGAAAGACACAGAGACAGGCTAGTACAGAGTCCGACACAAATACACAGTGAGCGAGAGACAAAAACATACACAAACACACAGAGTCAGACGAAAACACAAAAACACATTACGTTATTCTCAATAAATTTCACAAGTTACGCAAGGTTACGTCATCCTCAAAGTAAACAAACAATCCTTTTTATATTCAATACAGGTGTACTATACCCTTACATAACAAACAGGTATACTATGGCATTGTTCAAGACCCAGGTGCACGTAATAACGTCTTGAGGGATTAGTAGCATGCAAAAGTGAACAAATATTCCCTATTTCGTTACAAACACCCGCACCTTGAGGAAACCATGTGCATATGTAAAGAAAAAATCCCCTATTACGTACGATACGGATGTCCCTATACAATACAAGTGTACTACAGTATTGAACAAGACCCGGGTGCGTGTAATAACATCTTGAGGGGTTGATAGCTTCAATTGCAAACCCCTTATGGACCGGTTTAAAGCTGAAACCTCCTCACTACTTATGTTAGCACATAGGATACAATATCTCGATTTTGTGAAATCTTGTTCAGCCTGTCCTTTTTTGTCAAAACCAAATTTGAATCAAATAGTTCATATGTGGTGGTTTTCGTTCCCTTGTCGATTAGTGACGTATAAATATCGTGCATCCTTATATGGCTCGTGGAAACTTATTTAATTGATAGGCCTCCTTCCCCGTCCGCCTTGTGGCAGGAGGAGGGAAATCAGATTAAAGATTTGCATTGACTAGCAGAGATGAATCCGCTATGCTTTCACAAGAATATTTTGTCGTATGTATAGCCTATGCGTTAACGTTGCTCTTCACTTTCGTCTATAAGCTTTTCGTTTCTAAGTTTTAAGTATCTATTCGTTTGTAATAACATATTCAGTTATTTTTAACCCCTGTATAAACCCCTATAAGCCCCTATATACCCCTACCGCCTTATAATGACATTTTATTGACATTTTAAATAAGTTATCCAGAATATAAGGGCCATGGTCGATTAACGGGTATTATTATGTGATAATATTATGTGTGGAAGAGCTCTAATTACGGGACCGCTACTACTATTAGCATCTCAGTGCAGCACCAGGCCACCTGAGGCCAACACAGCGATGCACGCTTCTCCTCCATCCCAATCTATTTCAAGCCTTTCTTTTTCCACCCTACCGAAATGTCTTAAATCTTTCTTTTTTACTGAAAGGGAGGCATGATTAATTAATAAACAATCGTGAAGACTGTAATAGTCCTTTTTTTATTATTTCAAAGTATTTGTCCCTCTTTCTGTAACACTTACAATGAATAATAATTGTAAATGTATAATAAGGATATATATAATATAGATAAATTATACAATAATTATAATATTAATAAATAAATAGGGGTTAATTAATAAATAAATATATACTATATATAATATAATATAATACTGATATAATTATAATGTATGCATAATGCAATGAATCAAATGATGAGTTCTTACTTTATATGATATGCAGGAAATATCAATCAATCAATTTTCTGTTTTTTAATCTTCAGCTTTTGAAATAAGTATTCATCAATCATTATGTTACTTTTCTATGGAGACTTTTCTATGAATCACAAAATATCCATACCTTTTTTTCTCATAAAAATCGGTTTACTTTCTTTTTATGCTGCACTTAACCCCTTTTGAATATCATATTTCTCCTAAAATATTTATATTTTACCCAAAGTTTATCAGTTTTGGTGCTATATTTCAAGCTTGTTTCCCTCCTCGACCAGAATGAAATATGAAATCTAAGTCTAAATAAAAACCGATGTCCAAATCACCAATGTCCAATAGATGTTGCACAACTTAAACTATTGAAGTTAACTATAAATTAAAGTGTTTAAACTCCGATTAGCTTAAAAAGCTCAAGAATGGCGGTATCTTACTGGACTGCGGTTATAATATCTGGAATTTGGAGAAATCTTATTTAGGCCTATGCAATTCAACATTCCTAATCAAAGAAAAAGTAGCAATGGGATCACACAAATGAGATTCCCAGTCACTTAATCTCCTTAGGCCCAAAGGTATTATCATCGTAAAACTAAAATTGACTCTTCGTGACCTGGGTTGGGTCACTGTGAATCTAAATTCAGGACCCTTAAAAATTTAAGTTATGTTTAAACTGTGGATAATTTTCGATGATCGGGGATAACTAGGGATCGTTAATTTTGGTGCTCAGGAAAATCGGTGAAGCAGTGGGAATAGCATAGTAATACCTCTCTATGCAAGGGCACCGTGGTATTACTATTGATTAAAATAGCCATGCTAGAAAAATATCAGCAAATAGTTTAGATGGAAAGGATTTGGGAGAAAATCTTCGATGATGCACTACCTCCACTCTCCTGTTCCCTCCAAAACAGAAATATATAGTCATAAGGGTTATTTTTTTTTGCTATAAACCATTAATAATTTGCTTAAATCTAAGAAAAGAAGCAGGGCAAATCTTTGGACCTAAATTAAACAAAAAAAAAATTGAAACTCAAAATCATATACACAATACAATTTACGAAGAGCACAAGCCGCACCTTATGCAAGAATATTCAATTACGCCATGTCTAATATTTATTGGATTTTCCAGGTTGCCTGGCCAAGGAAGTTACTATCCCTATTCTAGATTCTTTTGTGTTCCAAAATTGGAAAGCTGAAGCCTTAATTTTAGGGAGCATCGGCCCGAGTCGTGAGCACTCTAATTTAATTAGATCCTATTTACCTAAATAGCCCTTGAAATAACATAAGAAGTTAGTTCAAAAATGTTGGTGCATACTGGGGATTTTGTGCTTTTGGTGATTTCCCTGAGGATTGACGGTCAGTTCTTAAAGCCAAAATTGTTGCATTGCTGTAATTTTTGGGTACGTACAAAACGCAGATTTAATTAATGTCTTACACTTTTGTTTACAGACTCTCAGATCTAGGGGCCTTGAGATTGCTCCAAGTCCTGCAGTACGACGGAGTATGGATGAACTGCCAAAAAAACACTCTTCAGTGGAGCTCCACTCTTATAAAGGGATAGCTCTAGCTGCTGCTTCAAGAAGATTCACTTTCGCATGGTCAAGATGGAACTTCAATGCTGGCAATAGGAATATGGTGCTTCAAGTGCAAGGCCCTGAGGGCGTAAAAGGGGTAAGTCCTCTGCATCTGTCTTCAATAGCCTGGATTGAAAAGCAGACATTATGTATCGCATAATAAATTAGTCAAGAACTTAAGTTTGAACCAAATAACGTTTTAAATAAACACAAACTAAGTAGAAAAATTAGGTTGCAAGAAGTTTTACTCTCTAAAAAGCACTCGCTAGAAGTTTCACTGACGTCATCATTGATGTTTGCTCTTATTGTTACCTTGTTTTGTTTTATTTTTTGTCATTTAAACAAGGTGAACTAACTTGGTTGATAAATAATGGCATCATTAACATACCACTGTCAGTCACATATCGGTCAGGTCTTGTTTTCTCTTTCTTCATTTCATTTGAATTATTTCATTTGAATTAATCGAAATTATTGTTACCGTTCCTGAATCAGCTTTAAACAGCAATTTTGCATCACTTGACAGTTGTTTTTAAGTCTTTTTAAATTACCGGTTACTATGGGCGAAAATTTGTTCTTTACTAGGTTGTAGCGATCCCTTAAACCATGATGAAGATTATGACTAAGGAATAATGATGAAATTTTCCAATGAAATAATTTTCATTTTGGGATCTGCAATTTACCTTCATACACTTAAGCATAGTTCTAATACTAGTCACAGCAGGAGTATTAGTGCTCAACTTAATATAATTAGCCATTGCTATCACATTGTTGATCTGTCCTTTGACTGACCGTATTTCAAACAGTAGGTTGTACGAAAAGTGTGGTTCAATCCCGCTTTCTGGGGCTATAATGAAAGAAAGGTTGAGATGGCTAGGCCACGTTCTACGGATGAAGGATGACAGATTACCGAAGATTGTCCTTTTTGGCCAACCGTTTGGGGCTAAACGGAAAGCAGGTCGTCCTTGTCTGGGTTGGGAGGATGTCATAAATAAGGATTTAAAGGAAATGGGAACTTCCTGGGAGGGTGTAAAGAGGGAGGCTTTAAATAGATTAGGTTGGAGGAGGAGCGTGCGTAGCTGTGTTGGCCTCAGGCGGCTTGGTGCTGCAGTGAGTTAATATTAGTAGTAGTAGTAGTAGTTTAGACAGATGAATGTTCCTTTCATAGTGCCCTGGAAGTTTCACCCTAACACGGTAAGCCATTCCAAAAAGATTGCTGTTGTACCCTTTGATCCCCTTTTGACGCCTTTTTCACCTTAATACTCAAGGCTAACAAGTTGTTGCTTTTGAAATAGTATTTGAAGCAACATTAGTAAAAGTAGCAGTGGTAGTAGTGTTAGTTGTGAGATGCATATATTACCTTTCTGTCAATTGATTTTCCTCTTTAAGTATTCTCTGAAAGTTCCAACTTGACACCTAAATTCATTCTTGCGATAAGCCCTTTTGACAAACCGTACGCAAACAGTGTGATTTGATTTCGTTCAATTTCCCCCCAATATTCTGTCAAATTTTCACCGTCATACGCATAGCCTCAGTTGTTCTAGTATCATAGTAGTACTGGTAGTAGTAATAACAGCAGTAGAAGCAATATTAATAACGGTAGTAGAAGGCACATTTTGCCTTTTGGTCAGCTGAACGTCCCTCTCATGATACATCAGAAGTTTCCTCTTGTTACGGTAAGCTATTCCAAAAATACTGCTGATACACTCGTATCAGCAATCTATATGCACGTAGTACGGTTTGATTTAGTTCAGCTTTCCCACAACGTTTCCTCAGATATTTATTTCAATGTCTTTAGCCTTAGTAGTACTCGCTACAGAAGTAGTAGTTTTAGTGATAGTAGTGGTAGTAGTAGTAGTTGCGGTAGCAGTAAATGCATTGGTAGTTGTAGAAGTAGTAGTGTGCAAATGTTGCCTTTTTGGTCAGTTGATCATCTCCCTTATCATGTCCTGAAAGTTCCAAATTGATGCAGTCAGTAATTTTTAAAGTTACGCCCTTTTGGCAGCCCATATACATAATACGTGTTTTCATTTTAAATCAACTTTTTTATTCTACCATCTGTAAGTGCCATCATCGTTGCAGGAGTAGCTACAATCTTGTAAAAGGCGAACCAAAGCACATAATTACCAAAGGTCTAAAAATGAATTTTGAAAAAAAAATTGTCATCTGACACTGATTTAGAAATGGTAATTATCTTTTCGGTCAATCATAAAAGTAAAAGTTTACTTTAAAAAAAACGGCACCATTGTAATATTTATGGTCCAAAGCCATTAACTAGAGGTTTAAAACCACTTCTTTCTTATATTCCACCTCCCACCCCGCTTTGTAAGTTTCATAAATCATCTGCTCATCACAAGACTACTGCAACATTAAGAGGGCTAGCAGGCTACCACATCATCGCAGTAGCAATCGCATTAACCACGCTTAGACAACTAAGATCCCTGGATCGGCTCTGCAGTGTGTTGTTACGACAAGGTTCGATCTTTGGGTCTCGTATTACCAAGCTAAGGTCAAACCCACTGCGCTACCACAGTAAAGCACCATACCATCGTAGAGAGATGTTTAATGGCTCATTTGAATTTATTGCTTACATCTACGTCTTTTGTTTGTTTGTTTTATTTAATTCTACCATCTGTAAGTGCCATCATAATTGCAGCAGGAGCTGCAACCTAGCAAAAGGCGAATCAAAGCCCATACTAACCAAAAGTTAAAAATGTGTTTTGAAAAAAAAAACTGGCTTATGAGAAAAAATTGCCATCTGACACTAATTCAGAAATGGTAATTATTTTTTGGTTAATCTTAAAATTAAAAGTTTATTGAAAAAAAAACGGCACCATTGTAATATTTATGGTCCAAAACCATTAGCTAGAGGTTTAAAAACACTCCTTTCTTGTATTACACCTCCTACCCCGCTTTGTAAGTTTCATAAATCATCTGCTCATCACAAGACTACTGCAACATTAAGAGGGCTAGCAGAGAACCACACCATCGTAGAAGTAATCACATTAACCACGCTTATTGACAACTAAGGTCCCTGGATCGGCTCTGCAGTGTGTTGTTACGACAAGGTTCGATCTCTGGGTCTCGTATTAACAAGCTAAGGTCAAACCCATTGCGCCACCACAGGAGAGCACCATACCATCGTAGAGAGATGTTTAATGGCTCATTTGAATTTATTGCTTACATCTACGTCTTTTGTTTGTTTGTTTTATTTAATTCTACCATCTGTAAGTGCCATCATGGTTGCAGCAGTAGCTACAACCTAGTAAAAGGCTAACCAAAGCACATAGTAACCCAAAGTTGAAAAACATGTTTTGAAAAAAAAACTGCCTAATGAGAAAAAATTGCCATCTGACACCGATTCAGAAATGGTAATTATTATTTTGGTTAATCTTAAAAGTAAAAGTTTATTGAAAAAAAACGGCACCATTGTAATATTTATGGTCCAAAACCATTAGCTAGAGGTTTAAAAACACTCCTTTCTTGTATTACACCTCCCACCCCGCTTTGTAAGTTTCATAAATCATCTGCTCATCAATAGGCTATGCAACATTAAGAGGGCTAGCCTAGAACCACACCATCGTAGAAGTAATCACATTAACCACGCTTATTGACTACTAAGGTCCCTGGATCGGCTCTGCAGTGTGTTGTTACGACAAGTTCGATCTCTGGGTCTCGTATTAACAAGCTAAGGTCAAACCCATTGCGCCACCACAGGAGAGCACCATACCATCGTAGAGAAATGTTTAATGGCTCATTTAAAAGTTATTACACATCTACATATTTTGTTTTGTTTGTTTGTTTTTTTTAGTTCTATCAACTGTAAGTGGCATCATGGTTGCAGTAGTAGCTACAACATAGTAAAAGGCGAACCAAAGCCCATAATAACCAAAAGTTGAAAAAATGCCCTTTGAACAAAAATATGGCTAATGAGGAAAAATTGCCATCTGACAATGATTCAGAAATGGTAATTATTATTTCAGTTAATCTTAAAAGTAAACGTTGAATGGAAAAAAAAAACAAATTTATGGGGATTTCAAAAAGAGCATGAAAACCTTTGAAAATGATGCCACATCGCAATGGGAAAGTGCACCACCGGAATCAGGATAGTCGAAAACTATGTGAATTGCGGTCCTCCACCTTCAACAATAAGGAAGATTTACTTTTTTGTGTCTCCTTTTCTTTTTTTTTCTTTTTTTTTACCTGGGCTTGCGGGATGCCAGAATATCAAAGAGAGATGTTTAATGAATCATTTTAAATCTATTGCTCCTATCTACGTGCTTTTTATAAGTTCTGCCATCTGCAAGTGCCAAACGGCATTAAAAATGGTACTTTTGGTGCAATTTCTCAAGTGGAAAAGTCAGGGCATAAAAAAAGGCAGATGGGACTGGGTTTAGACTATAAGGTTGATATAGCAGCAATTCCCACCGAAATTATCTCAGGACTTCTCTTTTAGTGTGTGAAGAATGTGCTGGGGAGTGATGGAAGTAAATTCCAAGATGAAGCTCTCCTGGGCACTTTTTAGCTAATTATGCCAATAATTTCCTCGAAACTTTTACATTATAGACTTCTGTGATAATTCTTCAACCTTATGGAAAGCCCACGTGTAAAACTCGTTTACCATCGTAGAAAACTATTACCATTACCTTGTTAAGAAAAATCTCACGTGTTTTTGGAATACCCTTCGCATTATCGTGGCACCAGGAAGGTAATTAGGATCTGGAGTTGGAATTGAAGTATGTGGATGATGACTGTGCAAATTTGCGTTGGTATCGAGTGGCCCATTAAAAACAATCGAAATTTCTATGCTTCAAAATCAGTTTATACCATATAATTTCCCGAAAAATTATGAGAAATGCAGAAATTTTGCTTAGATTTTGAAAAAATCATAAATCTTGTATTAAAAAACAATTACTTCTAGGATACCACGGAAATCGATCCATGATGATAACTTAAGAAATTATTTCTTAGTATAAACTTCGTTTTGGATATGGAAGAGCGCTTTTTTTCTTGCTTACTTTGCATGACATTAAAAGTATAAAATATTCTACAGGATGATCCCAAAATCTTAGAAAAATCAAGATTTCTGTTTTTCGAAATAAGGATTTACGGTATTATATCACAAAAATTTCTGAGAGACACAGAAATTTTGCTTAGGTTTTGAAAAACTTGACAATCTTGTATTAAAAAACAATTGTGTTGCGAGAACAACACTTTGGTTTTGTCCTGTTTTTTTTATATTTTTTTTTATTATTATTATTCCTATGCCACCGATCTCGGCTTATTCCTGGAAACTGGTAAGGGTCTAACCTGTGCGGTTTTACGGAAAGTGTTGACCTCAGGCGAGATTGATGAATATGACATTACATTTTGGAAAGCTCCACAAAACTCTTGCCTGGGGCCAAAAAGGATGGTTTTTGCTTGTCCACGAGCCAGAGCCTATGGTGTGCGAAGTGAAGTGGAGTTATATAGCCTATGCCAGAGAGGAGTATCTGAAGTTGTGCAGCCAAGCTTTCGTTTCATCAAACCATGTTTCTGCTTTCGAGTGGAAAGCTCCGTTCTAGCAGGCAAGCAGGCAGGCACCACTTTCAAATTGAAGATGGACTAAAATCTATAAGTGTCAAATATATGCGGCAGTTACCAGGCCCCACAGCCAATATATCTTCTTTGAGTGATAAATAGAAAAATTTACAGAAGCAAAAAAGCGGCATTTTCCCACGGGTCCGAAAGTGCTGCCGTGATTTCGGCTGGGTTTATCATTTGTTTTTTCGGACTTGGGATTGAGGTAGAGAAATGTTATCAGATGTAACTCTTAAACTTTAAAAGTTCCGTCATTGCTAAAGAAATTGAAGCTTATTCTTTGCTCCTTTCTAAGTGGTGACGTTAAAAAGTTGGCCTACGGCAAAAAAAAAATCAACTTTTGAACTAAGACAGATAGAATTTTTTCTATGCTCTTGATGAGCTGATCAAAGTATATATTATCCATTTTTTCGTACAAAAATTCCTTCATGAGATATACTAGTTTGAAAGTTTCAAGGGGTTGACAACTTCGGTAGTAGGGTACACTGAAACCAAAAATAGGCCGATACCAATTGTGAGAACAAGTAGACGACTTATAAGCAACAGTCGACTGTTAAACCATAATCATCTTTGGTAATAAGGGGTTTGCAAATTTTGCTATTTGGTGTACCTATTATTTGTTTCCTGTGTATTTGATGGTAAGACCGAGTTGGTTCCAGTGGTAAGACATGTAGGGGACTTGTAAGTAATAATCGTCTGTTAGGTTACAATTATCTTCAGTGAAGAGGGGTTTGTAACTTTTGCTAGTTGGTGTAGCCTACCCATACTCACTGTAACCTAGGATCAAGTGTTTACGCAACGGGTACAAACAATAACGCAAAACAACGAGGCAGATTCGTAATAATTGATAAAGTGTCATCTATGGTATTTTGATCCTGAAGAGTTACGGATAGTTTTATAATACCATCTAGATCATATAAGATACTGTTTCAAGTTTTCATCTGTCACGATGTCTACGATTGAAAAGGATAAAGTTCAACTGGCTGCAAAGTCAATTTAGTCCCTTCTTTAGATATTCTTTTGTTATTGTCATTTTTTCAACGCTGAGGAATAGCCTTTGATCATGTGACTACTGATCGCGTTCTTCTTTGAACATAACGTTTTAAAAGCTTCGATAGGCTGACAACTTCAGCGTTTAAGAAATAGCAAAGAAACAAAACGAAAATGTTGCTTTCGCAACACTTTATTCGGCGAAGCTGGAGAAAAGTTGCCGCAACACTTCACGTTGCTCAGGCAACGTAGGTCTAGTTACTTTTAGGATAACAAGGAAATCGATGCATGATGAGAAATTATTTTCTTAGTACTTTAGAAATTACTTCTTAGTACGCACTTCATTTTGGAGAAGAGCGCAGGTTTTCTTGCTTACTTTGTAGACATTAACGGTCTGAAATAAATTAAAAGGATAATCCCAAAATTTTAGAAAATCAAAATTTATGCTTATCAAAATAAGAATTTATGGTATTGTGTCACAAAAATTTATGAGAGACACAGAAGTTTTGGCAAGGTTCCTGAAGTGAAAATATGAATTTCTATTAATATTCAAAGTTATTTAATTCCAAAAAAGGTTACCTTCGTGGCTAAGATTAGATCAATTTTTTTCAAATTGAAGGAAGGAGCAAGATAAAAAATTAAGCCCAACAGGCAAATGTCAGTTGGTTTATTTGCACTAGTTTTATCGATATATGTAAGATAGAGTGCGAAGCAATAATTTTTATTCATTTTAAGTTTCAACTTCGCTCTTACTTCCCCCAGGAAAACTTTGTTCTTTCTTAAATTAATTTTATTCAGAAAGAGCAATAAAATTATTAACACTGAAATTTTCATGAGCAAGACACCTAAATTTCGAGACTAAAAAGTTGAAAATTCGGGGAGTTCGAAAAAACCAAGAGTTGTTACCTAATTGTTATACATTTTTTTTTCAAAATTGTCTGCAAAATGAATGTTTCTTTATATCTGGACGTGTACTTAAAAATTTTCTCCATAATTCTTTTTATAATTGTAAAAGTCTCTGTTACAATTGGTGTCCAGTATGTAAGATTTCGAGAAAGTGACCAGTTTTTGTCCGCGACAGCTGTTGTAATGACAGAACTAATAAAAGCTGCTGTATGTTTCTTGGTCGTATTGGTTCAAGACAAGTTTAATATAGTTTCATTTGGACGGACTGTCAACGAGAAAATAATAAAAATACCGATGGATCTGTTAAAATTATGCCTTCCCGCATTTATATCCGTTATTGTGAACAATCTATTTTTCGTGGGAATAACGAATCTTGATGTCGTCACTTATCAGATTACGTATCAGATGAAAATTTTTGTTGCCGCTGTGTTTACCGTCTTTTACCTGAAGAGGAAAATATCGATTAGACAATGGATAGCTCTCGCCATTCTTGTGATTGGAGTTATTCTGGCCCAACTAGGACTAAAATCAAACACTGATTATTTAGCTAAGGACGGTAAAAACACAGCGATAGGTTTTGTTGCTGTTGTTGTTGCCTGTATCCTATCCAGATTTGCTGGTGTTTATGTGGAGAAAATTCTCAAAGAGCCTGGCTCTTTGATATTCTTTATCAATATGCAGTTCAGCATATTGTCTTCATTCATCTCATTGATCATCTGCTTCATCTTCGACTGGAAGCCAATATTCGATAAAGGTTTCTTTTTTGGGTACGATTGGGTTGTTTGGGGTATTGTATGTCTTCAAGTTATGGTAGGTTTGCTTATACCAGCGGTTCTGAAATATGCTGATAATATTTGGAGGACCATTGGAGCATCCATTGCTGCCATTTTATCTTCCGCTGTTGCCATATATGTGTTTGATATTCATTGGACTGTCCAGTTTATAATCGGGGCAGTTTTGGTTATTATATCAACCTTCCTTTATATGGATATGCCAAAGAGAAGTAAAGAGACTCAAAGTGAAACAGCGTCAAAAGAGAATGGAAGTGTAGAAACTGGAAGTACAGAAGAGAGAGGAAGTATAGTCTAGTATTCTGCACTTTTGTACCAAAGTAATGATTACTTCGTACCTAAATTAATAAAATCAGCATATTGCTAAAATCATTATCATGTACGCTAATCTTTTTTATTTCTGTTTTCCTAGTGGTAATTTTGTTGGATATTTTGACTCTTAAAAAGGACACTAGAACTTTGTATTTCCTCTTGAGTGAGCCTTGTCGTAGGTTTATACAACCACTCCTCTACGCAAAGTGATCGAGAGAAGAAAAAAAATGCGTAAAGACCGTATTTTTCTTTACTTGGTGGTATGTTGTCGTTAATAGTGGAATTCTTGAGACATGGTCTATGTATTGCTTTTTCGAAGAGCTGTGCCGCCTGTATTCTTTGTATTCTTTGGATATTCATTGTATTTTTTGCATTTTCTTTTGGTCCGCAAAAAAAGAAAGTGAAGTTAAACGTTTTAGGTTTTACTGAGACTATCCTTTTAGGAGCCATAATTTTCAAGATTTAACTAAAAACCTAGCGCATTCTATTATGACCCTTTTTTCTAAATAGTAAAAACGATTCTTTTCATATGAATCAAGAAAAGGCTTTGTCCAAGAAATGTTTTTCAAAAAAAATTAAACACTGATTGTAATGTCTGAAACGACCAGGAATAAATTCCATCATAAGTCACATAATAAGACCAAATAAACAGTCAAAGTTATAGTCATAATGAAGTAAAAATGACATAATAAGTCAAGTTTAAAACAATCAGAAATTTCTATGAATGAATAGATGAATCTAAAACAAACAGAAATAAATATGGTATGAATAATTAGAGCTTTCGAGTGAACATTTTCTCTCCATGGACGGTACCATTTTACAAGTCAATTTTTTTTACAGAATTTAGTTAGTCACTGTATACCCCAAGGAGTTTCTAGAATGCCAGAAGAAACATTTGACAAAAACTTCATCCAGTTATTAAAAAACTGCTGTCACTTTTTACAGAGTTTGACTCTTTCTCTCAACTCTGCTTTTTAAAACAGTAAAAGACTTTAGCGTAAAGAGCGAGGCGTTGAGGAGGGAACAGCCCCTTTCATATACCGAGTAATTTCTGTTAGTTTTAAGTTTTAATGTCGCTCTTTACTTTTAGTTAAAAATACTTGTTTTATTAATTTAATTTCTGAAGGTTTTTGAATTAATGCTTGTTTTGATTTTGGCTCTCCGCACATGAATAATTAAAACGAAATTTGCATATGTATTTATTTTTTGGGCTAAATGGCTTTCTCATAGTTTTGATCGGAGGATTTTGAGAAAAAAGGAGCGGGGGAGTAGGTCTAGTTACCCTCCAACTTTTTGGCTACTTAAAAAGGCAACTAGAACTTTTAATTTTACGAGCGTTTTTATTAGTAAAAATATACGTAACTTACGCATTAACTTATGTAATGAACTTCTAAATTCGTATGTTTTTATTAAGGATATGAGGGGGTTCACCCCCTCGTCAATACCTCGCTCTTTAGGCTAAACCTTAAATTTTGTCCCAATTCCTTAAGAATGACCCCTAAATCACAAAGGCCGTAGAATAAATAGTTGAAATTAATAAAATTACTTTAGCGTAAAGAGCGAGGTATGATGAGGAGGCGAACCCCTCATATGCGTAATATTTTCTGTTCGTTTGAAGTTTTAATGCTGCTCCTACTTTCAGTTGAATAAACTTTTTTATTTTTTGTATCATATTAATTTTTTCATCGCTCTTTAAAAAAAATGCTAAAAACTCCTGCACCCCATTCATGGAAATTCTCTTCCACTATGACAAATTCCTCCGTAGAAAGTTCTCCCAGCATAGCCCTCTCTCCCTCTCCCGTCCAATAAAAATATCCCCCTGAAAGTGTCTGTACACTTCTCAATAACTATTACTATGTGCAAACACTGGTCAAAGTTTGCAACTTGCAACCCCTCCCACGGGGACTGTGAGGGAGTAATATATCCCCAAAGATATAGTTTTTAGGTTTATCGACTATGCTGAATAAAATGGCCATCTCAGAATTTTGATCCGGTGACTCTGGGAAACAAATGAGCGTGGGAGGGGGCCTAAGTGCCCTCCAGTTTTTTGGTCACTTAAAAAGGCCACTAGAACTTTTAATTTCCGTTAGAATGAGGGCTCTCGCGACATTCTAAGACAACTGGGTTGATACGATCACCCCTGGAAAAAAAAAACAAATAAAGATGCATCCGTGATCTGTCTTGTGGGAAAAAATACAAAATTCCACATTTTTGTAGATAAAAAAAAATAAAATAAAGATCCTCCAGAGCCATTGCTGGCGCACTTCAGTTGCTGGGTGTTTTTACAGGAACAAGTAGCAAGCTTGTCGCCCAACCTTGCTGCGGCGGGGATCGAACCCTGGGCCCCGTATTGCCAAGCAGAGCACCAATCCACTGTGCTACAACAGGTTATTTTTGTAGATAGGAGCTTGAAAATTCTACAGTAGGGTTTTCTGATACGCTGAATCTGATGAAATGATCTTCGTTAAGATTCTATGACTTTTGAGGGGTGTTTCCCCTATTATCTAAAATAAGGCGAATTTTCCCAGGCTTGTAATTTTTGATGGGTAAGCCTAAACTTGAGGAAACATATATTTAAAATCAACATCAAAATTTAATTCTTTTGATGTAACTACTGGTATCAAAATTCCAATTATTAGAGTTTTGGTTACTATTTAGCCAGGTCGCTCCTAACTACAGTTCGTTACCACGAACTTTGATCTCCATAAATTTGTTTTTTCCCAATAAAATTTTATTTTTAAGATTAACAGAAATAATATTTACCGTTTCTGGATCAGTGTCAATTGGCGATTTCTCCTCAATAAGCAGTTTTTTTCAAAACACGTTTTTTAGCTTTTGGTTACAATGGGCTTCTGTTCGCCTTTTACAAGGGTACAGCTACTGCTGCAACCATGATGGCACTTACAGATGGTAGAACAAGACAAACAAAACAAAACACGTATACATGAGCAATAACTTTCGAATGAGCCATTAATGCTCTCCTGTGGAGGCGCAGTGGGTTTGACCTTAGCTTGGTAATACGAAACCCAAAGATCGAACCTTGCCGTAACAAAACACTGCATAGCCGATCCAGGGACCTTAGTTGTCTAAGCGTGGTTAATGTGATTAATTGGAGAGAATTTTCAAGCTCCTATCTACAAAAATAACCTGTTGTAGCACAGTGGATTGGTGCTCTGCTTGGCAATACGGGGCCCAGGGTTCGATCCCCGCCGCAGCAAGGTTGGGCGACAAGCTTGCTACTTGTTCCTGTAAAAACACCCAGCAACTGAAACGTCGATTTGACGCCCTATGCGCCAGCAATGGCTCTGGAGGATCTTTATTTTATTTTTTTTATCTACAAAAATGTGGAATTTTGTATTTTTTCCCACAAGACAGATCACGGATGCATCTTTATTTGTTTTTTTTTTCCAGGGGTGATCGTATCAACCCAGTTGTCTTAGAATGTCGCGAGTGCCCTCATTCTAACAGAAATTAAAAGTTCTAGTGGCCTTTTTAAGTGACCAAAAAACTGGAGCGCACTTAGGCCCCCTCCCACGCTCATTTGTTTCCCAGAGTCACCGGATCAAAATTCTGAGATGGCCATTTTATTCAGCATAGTCGATAAACCTAAAAACTATATCTTTGGGGATATATTACTCCCTCACAGTCCCCGTGGGAGGGGCTGCAAGTTGCAAACTTTGACCAGTGTTTGCACATAGTAATAGTTATTGAGAAGTGTACAGACACTTT
This sequence comes from Artemia franciscana, assembly GCF_032884065.1. Lineage (NCBI taxonomy): Eukaryota > Metazoa > Arthropoda > Branchiopoda > Anostraca > Artemiidae > Artemia > Artemia franciscana. The sequence goes on along the minus strand of NC_088880.1, from coordinate 9,447,114 downwards.
CAGGGGGATATTTTTTATTGGACGGGAGAGGGAGAGAGGGCTATGCGGGGAGAACTTTCTACGGAGGAATTTGTCATAGTGGAAGAGAATTTCCATGAATGGGGTGCAGGAGTTTTTAGCATTTTTTTTAAAGAGCAATGAAAAAATTAATATGATACAAAAAATAAAAAAGTTTATTCAACTGAAAGTAGGAGCAGCATTAAAACTTCAAACGAACAGAAAATATTACGCATATGAGGGGTTCGCCTCCTCATCATACCTCGCTCTTTACGCTAAAGTAATTTTATTAATTTCAACTATTTATTCTACGGCCTTTGTGATTTAGGGGTCATTCTTAAGGAATTGGGACAAAATTTAAGGTTTAGCGTAAAGAGCGAGGTATTGACGAGGGGGTGAACCCCCTCATATCCTTAATAAAAACATACGAATTTAGAAGTTCATTACATAAGTTAATTCGTAAGTTACGTATATTTTTACAAATAAAAACGCTCGTAAAATTAAAAGTTCTAGTTGCCTTTTTAAGTAACCAAAAAGTTGGAGGGTAACTAGACCTACTCCCCCGCTCCTTTTTTCTCAAAATCCTCCGATCAAAACTATGAGAAAGCCATTTAGCCCAAAAAATAAATACATATGCAAATTTCGTTTTAATTATTCATGTGCGTAGAGCCAAAATCAAAACAAGCATTAATTCAAAAACCTTCAGAAATTAAATTAATGAAACAAGTATTTTTAACTAAAAGTAAAGAGCGACATTAAAACTTAAAACTAACAGAAATTACTCGGTATATGAAAGGGGCTGTTCCCTCCTCAACGCCTCGCTCTTTACGCTAAAGTTTTTTACTTTTTTAAAAAGCAGAGTTGAGAGAAAGAGTCAAACTCTGTAAAAAGTGACAGCAGTTTTTTAATAACTGGATGAGGTTTTTGTCAAATGTTTCTTCTGGCATTCTAGAAACTCCTTGGGGTATACAGTGACTAACTAAATTCTGTAAAAAATTTGACTTGTAAAATGGTACCGTCCATGGAGAGAAAATGTTCACTCGAAAGCTCTAATTATTCATACCATATTTATTTCTGTTTGTTTTAGATTCCTCTATTCATTCATAGAAATTTCTGATTGTTTTAAACTTGACTTATTATGTCATTTTTACTTCATTATGACTATAACTTTGACTGTTTATTTGGTCTTATTATGTGACTTATGATGGAATTTATTCCTGGTCGTTTCAGACATTACAATCAGTGTTTAATTTTTTTTGAAAAACATTTCTTGGGCAAAGCCTTTTTTTGATTCATATGAAAAGAATCGTTTTTACTATTTAGAAAAAAGGGTCATAATAAAATGCGCTAGGTTTTTAGTGAAATCTTGAAAATTATGGCTCCTAAAAGGATAGTCTCAGTAAAACCTAAAACGTTTAACTTCACTTTCTTTTTTTGCGGACCAAAAGAAAATGCATAAAATACAATGAATATCCAAAGAATACAAAGAATACAGGCGGCACAGCTCTTCGAAAAAGCAATACATAGACCATGTCTCAAGAATTCCACTATTAACGACAACATACCACCAAGTAAAGAAAAATTCGGTCTTTACGTATTTTTTTCTTCTCTCGATCACTTTGCGTAGAGGAGTGGTTATATAAACCTACGACAAGGCTCACTCAAGAGGAAATACAAAGTTCTAGTGTCCTTTTTAAGTGTCAAAATATCCAACAAAATTACCACTAGGAAAACAGAAATAAAAAAGATTAGCGTACATGGTAATGATTTTAGCAATATTAAGGTATGCTGATTTTATTAATTTAGGTGCAATGTAATCCTGACTTTGGTATAAAAGTGCAGAATACTAGACTATACTTCCTCTCTCTTCTATGCTTCCACTTTCTATACTTCCATTCTCTTTTGACGCTGTTTCACTTTGAGTCTCTTTACTCCTCTTTGGCATATCCATATAAAGGAAGGTTGATATAATAACCAAAACTGCCCCGATTATAAACTGGACAGTCCAATGAATATCAAACACATATATGGCAACAGCGGAAGATAAAATGGCAGCAATGGATGCTCCAATGGTCCTCCAAATATTATCAGCATATTTCAGAACCGCTGGTATAAGCAAACCTACCATAACTTGAAGACATACTATACCCCAAACAACCCAATCGTACCCAAAAAAAAAACCTTTATCGAATATTGGCTTCCAGTCGAAGATGAAGCAGATGATCAATGAGATGAATGAAGACAATATGCTGAACTGCATATTGATAAAGAATATCAAAGAGCCAGGCTCTTTGAGAATTTTCTCCACATAAACACCAGCAAATCTGGATAGGATACAGGCAACAACAACAGCAACAAAACCTATCGCTGTGTTTTTACCGTCCTTAGCTAAATAATCAGTGTTTGATTTTAGTCCTAGTTGGGCCAGAATAACTCCAATCACAAGAATGGCGAGAGCTATCCATTGTCTAATCGATATTTTCCTCTTCAGGTAAAAGACGGTAAACACAGCGGCAACAAAAATTTTCATCTGATACGTAATCTGATAAGTGACGACATCAAGATTCGTTATTCCCACGAAAAATAGATTGTTCACAATAACGGATATAAATGCGGGAAGGCATAATTTTAACAGATCCATTGGCATTTTTATTATTTTCTCGTTGACAGTCCGTCCAAATGAAACTATATTAAACTTGTCTTGAACCAATACGACCAAGAAACATACAGCAGCTTTTATTAGTTCTGTCATTACAACAGCTGTCGCGGACAAAAACTGGTCACTTTCTCGAAATCTTACATACTGGACACCAATTGTAACAGAGACTTTTACAATTATAAAAAGAATTATGGAGAAAATTTTTAAGTACACGTCCAGATATAAAGAAACATTCATTTTGCAGACAATTTTGAAAAAAAAATGTATAACAATAAGGTAACAACTCTTGGTTTTTTCGAACTCCCCGAATTTTCAACTTTTTAGTCTCGAAATTTAGGTGTCTTGCTCATGAAAATTTCAGTGTTAATAATTTTATTGCTCTTTCTGAATAAAAATTAATTTAAGAAAGAACAAAGTTTTCCTGGGGGAAGTAAGAGCGAAGTTGAAACTTAAAATGAATAAAAATTATTGCTTCGCACTCTATCTTACATATATCGATAAAACTAGTGCAAATAAACCAACTGATATTTGCCTGTTGGGCTTAATTTTTTATCTTGCTCCTTCCTTCAATTTGAAAAAAATTGATCTAATCGTAGCTACGAAGGTAACCTTTTTTGGAATTAAATAACTTTGAATATTAATAGAAATTCATATTTTCACTTCAGGAACCTTGCCAAAACTTCTGTGTCTCTCATAAATTTTTGTGACACAATACCATAAATTCTTATTTTGATAAGCATAAATTTTGATTTTCTAAAATTTTGGGATTATCCTTTTAATTTATTTCAGACCGTTAATGTCTACAAAGTAAGCAAGAAAACCTGCGCTCTTCTATATCCAAAATGAAGTGCGTACTAAGAAGTAATTTCTAAAGTACTAAGAAAATAATTTCTCATCATGCATCGATTTCCTTGTTATCCTAAAAGTAACTAGACCTACGTTGCCTGAGCAACGTGAAGTGTTGCGGCAACTTTTCTCCAGCTTCGCCGAATAAAGTGTTGCGAAAGCAACATTTTCGTTTTGTTTCTTTGCTATCTCTTAAACGCTGAAGTTGTCAGCCTATCGAAGCTTTTAAAACGTTATGTTCAAAGAAGAACGCGATCAGTAGTCACATGATCAAAGGCTATTCCTCAGCGTTGAAAAAATGACAATAACAAAAGAATATCTAAAGAAGGGACTAAATTGACTTTGCAGCCAGTTGAACTTTATCCTTTTCAATCGTAGACATCGTGACAGATGAAAACTTGAAACAGTATCTTATATGATCTAGATGGTATTATAAAACTATCCGTAACTTTTCAGGATCAAAATACCATAGATGACACTTTATTAATTATTACGAATCTGCCTCGTTGTTTTGCGTTATTGTTTGTACCCGTTGCGTAAACACTTGATCCTAGGTTACAGTGAGTATGGGTAGGCTACACCAACTAGCAAAAGTTACAAACCCCTCTTCACTGAAGATGATTGTAACCTAACAGACGATTATTACTTACAAGTCCCCTACATGTCTTACCACTGGAACCAACTCGGTCTTACCATCAAATACACAGGAAACAAATAATAGGTACACCAAATAGCAAAATTTGCAAACCCCTTATTACCAAAGATGATTATGGTTTAACAGTCGACTGTTGCTTATAAGTCGTCTACTTGTTCTCACAATTGGTATCGGCCTATTTTTGGTTTCAGTGTACCCTACTACCGAAGTTGTCAACCCCTTGAAACTTTCAAACTAGTATATCTTATGAAGGAATTTTTGTACGAAAAAATGGATAATATATACTTTGATCAGCTCATCAAGAGCATAGAAAAAATTCTATCTGTCTTAGTTCAAAAGTTGATTTTTTTTTTGCCGTAGGCCAACTTTTTAACGTCACCACTTAGAAAGGAGCAAAGAATAAGCTTCAATTTCTTTAGCAATGACGGAACTTTTAAAGTTTAAGAGGTACATCTGATAACATTTCTCTACCTCAATCCCAAGTCCGAAAAAACAAATGATAAACCCAGCCGAAATCACGGCAGCACTTTCGGACCCGTGGGAAAATGCCGCTTTTTTGCTTCTGTAAATTTTTCTATTTATCACTCAAAGAAGATATATTGGCTGTGGGGCCTGGTAACTGCCGCATATATTTGACACTTATAGATTTTAGTCCATCTTCAATTTGAAAGTGGTGCCTGCCTGCTTGCCTGCTAGAACGGAGCTTTCCACTCGAAAGCAGAAACATGGTTTGATGAAACGAAAGCTTGGCTGCACAACTTCAGATACTCCTCTCTGGCATAGGCTATATAACTCCACTTCACTTCGCACACCATAGGCTCTGGCTCGTGGACAAGCAAAAACCATCCTTTTTGGCCCCAGGCAAGAGTTTTGTGGAGCTTTCCAAAATGTAATGTCATATTCATCAATCTCGCCTGAGGTCAACACTTTCCGTAAAACCGCACAGGTTAGACCCTTACCAGTTTCCAGGAATAAGCCGAGATCGGTGGCATAGGAATAATAATAATAAAAAAAAATATAAAAAAAACAGGACAAAACCAAAGTGTTGTTCTCGCAACACAATTGTTTTTTAATACAAGATTGTCAAGTTTTTCAAAACCTAAGCAAAATTTCTGTGTCTCTCAGAAATTTTTGTGATATAATACCGTAAATCCTTATTTCGAAAAACAGAAATCTTGATTTTTCTAAGATTTTGGGATCATCCTTTAGAATATTTTATACTTTTAATGTCATGCAAAGTAAGCAAGAAAAAAAGCGCTCTTCCATATCTAAAACGAAGTTTATACTAAGAAATAATTTCTTAAGTTATCATCATGGATCGATTTCAGTGGTATCCTAGAAGTAATTGTTTTTTAATACAAGATTTATGATTTTTTCAAAATCTAAGCAAAATTTCTGCATATCTCATAATTTTTCGGGAAATTATATGGTATAAACTGATTTTGAAGCATAGAAATTTCGATTGTTTTTAATGGGCCACTCGATACCAACGCAAATTTGCACAGTCATCATCCACATACTTCAATTCCAGCTCCAGATCCTAATTACCTTCCTGGTGCCACGATAATGCGAAGGGTATTCCAAAAACACGTGAGATTTTTCTTAACAAGATAATGGTAATAGTTTTCTACGATGGTAAACGAGTTTTACACGTGGGCTTTCCATAAGGTTGAAGAATTATCACAGAAGTCTATAATGTAAAAGTTTCGAGGAAATTGTTGGCACAATTATCTAAAAAGTACCCAGGAGAGCTTCATCTTAGAATCTACTTCCATCACTACCCAGTACATTCTTCACACACTAAAAGAGAAGTCCTGAGATAATTTCGCTGAGAATTGTTGCCATATCGACCTTATAGTCTAAACCCAGTCCCATCTGCCTTTTTTTATGCCCCGACTTTTACACTTGAGAAATTGCACCAAAAGTACCATTTTTAGTGCCGTTTGGCACTTGCAGATGGCAGAACTTATAAAAAGCACGTAGATAGGAGCAATAGATTTAGAATGATTCACTAAACATCTCTCTTTGATATTCTGGTATCCCGCAAGCCCAGGTAAAAAAAAAAGAAAAAAAGAAAAGGAGACACAAAAAAGTAAATCTTCCTTATTGTTGAAGGCGGAGGACCGTAATTCACATAGTTTTCGACTATCCTGATTCCGGTCGTGCACTTTCCCATTGCGATGTGGCATCATTTTCAAAGGTTTTCATGCTCTTTTTGAAATCCCCATAAATTTGTTTTTTTTCATTCAACTTTTACTTTTAAGATTAACTGAAATAATAATTACCATTTCTGAATCATTGTCAGATGGCAATTTTTCCTCATTAGCCAGTTTTTTCTTCAAAGGGCATTTTTTCAACTTTTGGTTATTATGGGCTTTGGTTCGCCTTTTACTATGTTGTAGCTACTACTGCAACCATGATGGCACTTACAGATGGTAGAACTAAAAAAAAACAATCAAACAAAACAAAACATGTAGATGTGAGCAATAACTTTTAAATGAGCCATTAAACATTTCTCTATGATGGTATGGTGCTCTCCTGTGGTGGCGCAATGGGTTTGACCTTAGCTTGTTAATACGAGACCTAGAGATCGAACCTTGTCGTAACAACACACTGCAGAGCCGATCAAGGGACCTTAGTTGTCAATAAGCGTGGTTAATGTGATTACTTCTACGATGGTGTGGTTCTCTGCTAGCCCTCATAATGTTGCATAGCCTTTTGATGAGCAGATGATTTATGAAACTTACAAAGCGGGGTGGGAGGTGGAATACAAGAAAGGAGTGTTTTTAAACCTCTAGCTAATGGTTTTGGACCATAAATATTACAATGGTGCCGTTTTTTTTCAATAAACTTTTAATTTTAAGATTAACCAAAAAAATAATTACCATTTCTGAATTAGTATCAGATGGCAATTTTTTCCCATAAGGCAGTTTTTTTCCAAAACACATTTTTCAACTTTTGGTTACTATGGGCTTTGATTCGCCTTTTGCTAGGTTGCAGCTCCTGCTGCAATTATGATGGCACCTACAGATGGTAGAATTAAATAAAACAAACAAACAAAAGACGTAGATGTAAGCAATAAATTCAAATGAGCCATTAAACATCTCTCTACGATGGTATGGTGCTTTACTGTGGTAGCGCAGTGGGTTTGACCTTAGCTTGGTAATACGAGACCCAAAGATCGAACCTTGCCGTAACAAAACACTGCAGAGCCGATCCAGGGACCTTAGTTGTCAATAAGCGTGGTTAATGTGATTACTTCTACGATGGTGTGGTTCTCTGCTAGCCCTCATAATGTTGCATAGCCTTTTGATGAGCAGATGATTTATGAAACTTACAAAGCGGGGTGGGAGGTGGAATATAAGAAAGGAGTGATTTTAAACCTCTAGTTAATGGTTTTGGACCATAAATATTACAATGGTGCCGTTTTTCTCAATAAACTTTTACTTTTAACATTAACCGAAAAGATAATTACCATTTCTAAATCAGTGTCAGATGGCAATTTTTTAAAAAAAAAAGCATTTTTCAACCTTTGGTAACTATGTGCTTTGGTTTGCCTTTTACAAGATTGTAGCTACTCCTGCAACCATGATGGCACTTACAGATGGTAGAATTAAAAAAGTTGATTTAAAATGAGAATACGTATTATGTATATGGGCTGCCAAAAAGGCGTAACTTTAAAATGACTGACTGCATCAATTTGGAACTTTCAGGACATGATAAGGGAGATGATCAACTGACCAAAAAGGCAACATTTGCACACTACTACTTCTACAACTACCAATGCATTTACTGCTACCGCAACTACTACTACTACCACTACTATCACTAAAACTACTACTTCTGTAGCGAGTACTACTAAAGCTAAAGATATTGAAATAAATATCTGAGGAAACGTTGTGGGAAAGCTGAACTAAATCAAAACGTACTATGTGCATACAGATTGCTCATACGGGTATATCAGCAGTATTTTTGGAATGGCTTACCGTATCAAGAGGAAACTTCTGGGGTATCATGAGAGGGACGTTCAGCTGACCAAAAGGCAAAATGTGCCTTCCACTACTATTAATATGGCTACTACTGTTACTACTACTAATAATAGTAAACTACTACTAATAATAATAGTAAACAAAAGGCATTATGTGTCTTCAGATTGCAAAAGAGCTTATCTTAAGAACTGATTCGTGTATTAGTTTCAAACTCTCAGAGAATTCTTAAAGGGGAATATCAATTGACCAAAAGGCAATAGGTGCACGCTACTACTAATGCTACTACTACTGCTACATTTATTAGTTCTACTTCTAACATTGCTATTGCTCCAACTACTTCTGTTGCAACCACTTGTATGGCTAAGAGTATTTAGATGGAAATTTCAAAAAGTATGTGAATATGCAGGTTATCAAAAGGACAGATCAACAGTGTGATAGCAATGGCTAATTATATTACTCCTGCTCAGGCTACTATTAGAACTATGCTTAAAGGTATGAAGTTAAAATTTTCATGGAATTTTTTGGGGGGAAGTTAAATTGAATCACACCACGTTAACCGCATGCAGGTAGTCAAAAGGGCATATCGGCAGTGTCTGAAGAATAGTTTTGTGCTTGAAGTTAAATTTACGAGACTTGTTGTGGAGGATGTTCAACTAACCAAAATACAGTATTTGCATCATGATACTACTGCTTCTACTCCTACAACTACTACTGCTACCATTGTTATTACTAGTAGTAATACCACTGCTACTAAACCTTAGACTAGTACTATTAATTCTACTGCTACTGTTACTATTGCTAATGCTAGAACAACGGACGCTACTACTTCCACTAAAACTGAAGGTATTAAGGCAAAAAAAAAATCGGAAATATTGAAATTTCTGTTTGCTTAAAGCAAACATATATTTCTGTGAATGAATAGATGAACCTAAAACAACCAGAAATAAGTAGGGTATGAATAATTAGAGCTTTCAGGTGAACATTTTCTCTCCATGGAATGTACCATTTTACAAGGCAGATTTTTTTAAAGAATTTAATGAGTCACTGTATACCCCAAGGAATTTATAGAATGTCAGAAGATACATTTGACAAAAACTTCATCCAAGTAACAAAAAAATGCTGTCACTTTTTACAGAGTTTCACTCTACACAGATTCAGAATATATTTATTGAACAGTAATTAGTATATATTATTAGTAGTAGTTATTATTATTATTTATTATTAGTAGTAGTTATTATTATTATTTATTATTATTAGTAGTTATTATTAGTATTTATTATTATTAGTAGTTATTATTAGTATTATTATTTATTAGTAGTGAACGGTATTTAGTGAACAGTATAGTGATGGGTATAGTGGCTTGTCTTGATTAACAAATAAGTCATAAGAATCCTCTACTTTTAGCTAATATCATGATTCATAAATTCATGATTCGTGATTACAATTCATGATTAAGAGGAAAAGCGCTATTAATATTAAGTATAAAAGTGTTCAATGATTCATATTTTTCTTAGTATTGATGCAAGATGCGTTACAGATTCGGAGAAATATTATTGGTTTGTAAGGTAAAATTCATTTCCCTAAATTTTCCCCAATCAATTTTTCTCAAATTATTTCATTTGAAAATGACATTATTATTCCTTAGTCATGTTAGTTTGCTTCATCGTGGTTGAAGAGATCGCTACAACCTAGTAAAGAACAAATTTAAGCCGACAGTAAACGATTATTTAAAAACACTTAAAAAGAAACCATCAAGTGATGGAAAATTACTGTTTGAAGCTGATTCAGGAACGGTATAAATAATTTCGAATAATTCAAAAGAAACAACTGAAGAAAGAGAAAATAAAACATGACATGAGTTCATATGACTGACAATGTTATCACTGGTTTTGTCAATGTTGCCATTATTTTTCAGCCAAGTCAGTTAACCTTGTTTAAATGACAAAAATAAAACAAAACAAGGTAACAATAAGAGCAAACATCAATAATGACGTCAGTGAAACTTGTAAAGAGAATGAAGCTTCTTCTCTTTTTAGAGAATGAAACTTCTTGCGACCTAATTTTTCTACTAAGAACGCATTGATTTGTTCTCACTGTGCTCAGCTGGCGCATATAAGCTCGTGCCATTATCCATGCATAAGCAACCTTAGCTATGTCTCTTGCATGTTGAATAGGCGTAACTGCTGTTCAATTCGCTGCCCTGAAAATGAGAAATTGTTGTCCAAGAAAACACACAACAGTGTAGCTAACTCTACAAGTAATATAAAACAATGGGAGCATTTCAATTGTATCCTGGAAAATAAACGGCGGGGTTTGTGAGAAGCTTCCTCTTCTAGAGTCGCTGGTAGAACAATTCGGTATCGTATGCCTTCAAGAACATTTTCTGTCCTGTGACCGGTTGCCTCGTATAGGCCTACCTAATGCTCTCGCTACAGTGTCTTCAGCAGCATTTCGCTGGCAGAACTGAGGTTTCACAAGCGGAAGCCTAACAGTGCTAAGCAAGTATCAACTCCAAACCCTAGAAGTTAGTGAACGCTTTGTCGCCATAGCTTTTAATGGTCTTGCTGTCATAATTTGGCCAGATGGCCATCCGTTTTACGAAACATGTAACGTTTCCTGGGAATAAACAGAAAAGGCTCAACTCTGTGCACTTCGTATCCTATTTTGATGGGTTTGCGATTGCATAATCCAAGTCGCTTGATCATGGAAGAATACCTTAAAAGTCCAAGAGTTGCCATATTCTTCTGCCTAGCTACACTTATAAATGAAAGAACACAGATCATTCTGAAATTCAGATGGGATGTGCTTGATAATTCCAATATATTGTTTTGACTTAATACTCACAGCTGCTTCTTGAGTTTACACCAGTCTCCATCGAGAGAATAAATAGTTCACTACTGCGTTATGCAATAATCTGCACTTGATCATACGGCCCAGAGACTGTCTGTTTCCAGTACAAAGTAGATATCCTAAGAACCAGATACAAATAGGCAAAAGAAGCGTAGTTTCTTGCTACCTGATCTCCATAGTTTATGGAAGAAATCACTCCCGGCAGATATATTAAACTATATAACTATATATTTAAATCATATTTACATGAAATTTCAACACATTTACATAGGGAATAATCAAAAAGGTTCAAAAAGACCCTTGGACATTGCACCACCCTTGTAGGGGGCGGGACGGCCACTGTGAAAGCCAAAGACCAGGCCGGGTTGGGTGGGATGCCCACTGCTGGGGTTGGGAGCCGGTTACAGGGCCAGGCGTGGGACACGAAGAAATAATAGTACAATATTAAGTACTTTTTTAACTATAACAGCGGTTCCACCTTACGAAAAAAAAAATAAAAAAAATATATAAAAACACTAGCAAATCACACTGCTGAGGTGGAGACTGAGGAAAAAATGTTGGAGTAGAAAAATGGATCCTCCTTCCACCAACTAACTGAGTCTTTATGATATTTCTGAAATCAATATTTCAGAAACCAGAAGCAATATTTTATTTAAAACTACATTTCTTTTTTTCTATTTAAAAGTACCAATTTGGAGTGTTTTATCGTGAAACATATGAAATTGGGAACGGTAATCATTCGGGCACATTATTTAGGTTGGTTACATTTTTCACAGCGACTCCTATGGCACACACTCTCACATATCTTGCCGAAAGCTGAATTTAAAATGATTTTAAAGATCTCTTTTTCAATCTTTTTTGCCTCAGAGCGTTTACTGACAAAAGTGTCAATAAACGTCTTCATACATGGCTTTTGATTGACTTGGAGGGTTCTGTGAATCTTTGTGACCTTGAAACCATCTGCCTGCTCCATTGCAAAGGAACTTGATGTACAACAATATATCCTTTCGGATCAAGGTCGACAGTATGCTTTTGTTTTGAAGGTGTCCAGTGCATACCCCCATCCCCTATCAAAGAAAAAATTATGTGGACTCAGTGAGTCCCTAGATTCCGGTTTCCTTATGCACGGGAAAACAAAATCCTTTACCGAGTCATGAAGTTCCACTAGTATTTCACCATCAATTTCGAAAAACGATTCTTTTGGTCCGTTCTCTTCAACAGTGGCAACAGTGGGGAAACACAGACCACAAGGATTCTCCATCCATTTACTATTTCCACACGGCAAAGAATAGTGAGACATTGCCGATGGATAAAGGGAGTTCATATCTAGAACAATGACACTCGACTTTTCACCAAAGCGTTTCCAGTCGGATTAGTTTCCAGGATGCAATCTTCCTGGAATACCCTCCCCTCATTGATCTCTTTGCAAATAAGTGCTGATCTACGTCGGTGATCAGACATATTTCTTCTTCGATGATTTTAAGAATTAAATCCATCACAGATAAGGAGTTGCAAAATAATACCCAAAACCCCACCCAAATTTGTGATTCATTTTATCCGTCTTTTTACAGGTAATATCCAAAAACGTCAATATATAACTTGCTAGGTACATTTTACAGTAATCCTCCCTGTCCTAACACCCACCCTAGGCCTTAACTTCTAAGCAGATCCAAATTTAGCAGTTGTGCATTGACGATCTTGAATTGGATCATAAAAGACTTCGATGGGTGGCATTTTTTCCTCACGTAGCATCGAGGTGGAGCTGTAATACTCATTTGAGTATATGTCCTTATCCGTTATTAAATCATACATTTTGTCATCTGGAAAGTGCTGTTTAAGGTGGGAGAAGCTAATAAAATCTTACTTTTCTGTAATTGAATCAATTGACTTAAGGATTCGGGGAAAAACTTTAGGAACCTAAAAAATAGATTTTATTCAAGTACGTATTATTATTTCAATAAATTTTCAATAAATAAAACCACTCAACCACTCCCTTTTTCATAATATTTTCCACCCTATTAAAAATACTTCCCACCAAGTCCGAAAAAACATCCTCAAAATTATGCAAGTCTTGGTAAAGTGTCTGCATTTCCACTTGCAAGTAATGAGAGTATACATCACCTGACATTTTTTTTTCATTAAAAACAAATTTGCACGATAGATGGTTTTACGCTATCCCTACCTCCCCTTCCGGAACCTTTCGTTCTAGAAGAGCCCAAATCTTGCCCACGTAGGAGTGGACTATGTCTATTAGATCCTTGATAATGCTACCACTTGTTAGGAAGTTGAACGGGTCTCCAAACTCAGCCTAGAGACTTAAATATTGAGCAAAGCAGAACCGGCCAAATAAAACTCTAGTATTAAAGGAGGTGAGCCACCACCACTTTTCCTGCTTTTCCCACACCAATGTCACTTTGAGGGTTGGGCAACTGTTCTTCCAGTACCCTCTCAAACTTGCTAGATGGTAATAGCATCAACAGAGTGTCTAAAAATTCCGCATCAAAATCGAGATCCTTCACAAAATCGTCTAAATTAAATTTCTGGGAAGGTGTACTGTTAGGGCTCACCCCCGCGCTAAAATCCTCCTCAAGTTCACTTTCCACTGGGGCCGTACATGGATTGTCGCAGAATTCCTTTGGGGGTGACAATATGTTTCCAATGTACGCCCCTTGAGATGTTAGTGTTGGTATGTGAACCTAAAACATAACAAGAGCTTACGAGCCCATTAAAAACTTTTGATTTCATGCTGAAAAAGAATTTAAATTAAGCTGAAAAGGAATACATAATGACTCTGAAATTTTTTTGATTGGGCAAAGTGACCGTTCAGATGTATTGAGACCTCACTACCACCTAAAGGTGCAATGGCCAGAAAATATTCTGTGCGTGGACCCAAAATAGTTGTTAGGTCTTATTGACGCCATAATACCAGCTAAGAATTTAAAATCCATAAATTGCCACATAAATGTGGGTATGTTCCCTCCCTTTACGTTTCAGCTATTACAAAGTCTCTCGATTGAAATTAGAGTCTTAAAATAATACGGAGAGTGAGTTTGTGTCCTATTAATGCGCTCCACAGAAATCCATCAGTAACTGCTTGAACCATTCCGGTTCGTCATCAGCCTCCTAAATCATTGGTGTTTCAGGTGCGACCTGACATAAGAAATACAATTCTAATTCCCTTGAAATACGTCTGATTTTAAGCTGAAATACCGTATTTTATGGCTGAAAAGAAAACTATTTTTAATCTAAGGAATAGGGCCTCAAATACCCTTCTTAGAGGACTTTTCCCCTTTCAACAGTAAAACGCTACTAAAATACGGTTCATATACAAAGACTTTCTTGAAAAAATGTTAAATGTGGAACTTTAAGTTCCACATTTACTGTGGGGGTGGAACTTTAAGTTCCACCCCCTACAAAGCAGGATGTTCAAAACTTCTTATTTTCAGCACGCTACCTATCACTACAAGAAGGCATTAATTCTAAAAGCAGCAAGATCCTGGGTACTTCCTCTTTACTAAGGCAAAAAACGTATTATTTTAGCTATTGCTTTCAGAGTCGATGGAGGTCCTCAAAGTCTGCCAAAACTATAAAGAGGGCCCTGCTATTTTCCCTTTTTTAACCTGAAAAGTCCCTTTCGTCCTTCTTATTTTCAAGAGACGAAAAACGTTAGGTTTTGTACCACTAAAACATCGTGCTTTACGAAAAATATTAATAATTTCACTTACATTAGGATTTGCAACTCCATCTTGGTTGGAGATCATAGAAGGACCCGAATATTCACCATGCATAAAAGTTGAAGGAGCTGTATTTTCCCTGCCTCGTTGTGGGGCCGCGAAAGGATCGACAATTTTGTCGTGTGTAGGGGTAGCATTCTCCCTGCTTCTTTGTGGGCCGTGGTGATTCTTTGAAGGGCTAGCAATTTCACCACGTACAGGGGTAGCATTATCCCTGCTTCGTTTCTGGGCCACGGAAGGGCCGGCAATTTCACCATATATAGGTGCAGCCTTGGTCAGGATTTTCCTGAAATTAAAATAAAATTTAAAAAAATACATCGTATTTGATCATTTAAAAAAGTTGGATATTAGTTTTCATTAAAGGGATGTATATGCTTAAAATATATGGAAATATGTAACCATTTAAGAAAGCTGGAAATTAGTTTTCATTAAAAAGATGTATATATTTATTTTAGTTTTCATCCACCTCAACCTAAAACGGACTCTCACATGCGGAAAATGCCGTAATGATACGGGACTATGGGGGCAGACATTACCAAATCATGTGTAATCCGGTTTTAATGAGTGAAATTTAAACTTTAATAAAAATTAAAGGCACCTCCTCCTCAACCTTAGAGTGGCAGTACGCCAAAAATTGGATATTTGAGGGGAAATTTTAGTTAACAAATATTGTGGGACGTAAATATTTTCTTTGCGTTTTTGTTTTTTCTATACTAAATTAAAGGAAAAAACATTCTTCATACATATTTCGCACTTGAGCTACACAGTTTTTATACAATAGCGCTTAAATGTAAAAAACAAAACATTCTAAAACAAGAATAAATGTTTAGTTTCAACATAGCATCTCTTTTTTAGTTAGACTTTAATAAGCTGCGTGTAAAAAAAAGACTTCAAAAGGACTGCATAACCCCGATGTATGAGGAAAGGGGCTTTAGATAATAATTCATTATTATAATCAAAATGTCTCTTGTTTTAGTTATTTTTGTTTATTATAAGAATAAAATATTATGCATTCCTTTCATTTAACGCATATATATTTTACATTTATCTAACCATTTAACGTGAAGAAGCAATTTGTGTTGATAGACAATTCACTATGCAAAGCAGTTGTTAGAAGAGACCCTTTTGGTCAATTAACTAATTCTCTCTCTCCATGCAGCTGCTTTCTAAGAAGCAGCAATCTATCTGATGGAAGGGTATCATGGAAGGGTATCTGATGGAAGGTTACGCAAAAATCTGATGGTTGTTAATTGTACCCCTCTCAGAATAGGCTGCAATTAGTGGAAAAGCATATTCAAAATGTAGACGAGAAAAAGGATATATTTGAACTTGATAAAAGTTAGATTAATTTATCAGTGATTGAACTATAGATTGCGGGGGGCTTAGGGTTATAGTTGTTTGTCCAATATAGAGTTATAGTTGGTCTTATTTGGGTATAATCTCGCCTCCCTTTTAGGTGGGGGAGGGGGTATATACATAGATACTAACCAACATATAGGCAGAAATCGAGCTGTTTTTTAAATCTTTAGAAGCATCCATTTTAGAAAATTGTGTTGTATGTTCAATATTTAATATAAGACTGATGAAAATGCACGTTCAATACCCAGTTTTATACCCCCAGAAAACAATAGAGAATTACCCATCCCTGCTAGGAGAATAATAAGCCTTTGTTCCTAGAAAATCAGTAGAGGATCACGTGACGCTTCTGTTCCTGGAAATAGCAGAAAAATCCCTTGTTTGTCCTGCTAGAAGAATATCAAGCTTTTGTTCCCAGAAAATCAATAGGCGTCTAGACTCTATAACAGCTCACCCCCCCCCCCTGTTTCTGAAAATAGTGGCAAAATCCTTTGTTTGCCGACAAGAAAAGGTATTGTGTGTGTGTCAAGCATGAAAATACTAGGTTATAATCAATATGGACCATGTCCCTACTTAAGAGGGCCCTGGAGGTTTTTCCTGGCCCTTGTGCGTTTGTTAAACAATCAAAGTTTATGCAAAGTTATGATGCAACATCTATGTTTGCATCTTGATTTGGCGGTGGTATGAACTCTAACAATTCCTATTACGTTACATCCAAAGAAATCAGGATTTAGCGGGGGACCCTGAAGGTTTTTCCTAGCCCTCGCGGGCTTTCGAAACAATTAAAGAAACTATGATCTAATGTCTACGTTTGTATCTCGATTTAGTGGGGGCTCTGAACTCTAGCAACTCTTATCACATAACAACCAAAGAAATCGTGAAGGAAATAAACCCTATTATGTAACAATTAGATGCACTATACCTTTAGAAATGCACTACAGTACTGCGTAAGACCCAGGTATGTAATAAAGTCTTGAGGGACTAGTAGCTCCAACAGTATACTCCCTATAGCTGCCATTAAAAGCAAAGAGCCTACGTTCTGAAGTTTAATTTTCAGCGATAGGTATATACACTGAAAATATTTCTGCAGTAACATAGGAGCTGTTACAGCCAAGCACCCATGTCTTGGGTGCTGCAGTCTTGGTTTAAATGTACCCATCAGAAGGAAAGCTGCTCCTCAAAAGGAAAGATGATACTTAAAAGGAAAGATACTCCTCTGCTACTCCAAAAAAAAAATTAGGTCTGGAATCGTTTTTATTGTCGTTTCAGCTGATACACAAAAACAAAATTATAATTATTTTGATTTTTCAGGGACAACATCAGCTGATACACATATCCCCAGAGCAGTGCAAGTACTTGGCCTGCACAGAGGTCAGTCAAGCTTTGGATTTAGAAACTATACAAGAAAAAACAGAGGTAAAGAACTTTTTTCCAAGTAGAAAGTATAAGATAAGTAAATTTCTACAAAGTTTTAAGCATTCCCATTAAAAGAACTATTTTGAATGTTAAAAAAAAAATCATGAAAAATTTAATGATAAAGTGTTAACCATGATTTTTGTGATACCAAAATAGGTTACCGTAGCCTCTGTAACGATTCTGATGAAAAATATTTATGGAATTCGTAAGCTATGAAAATTAGACTTTTGCAAGTGCTGCTATTCTTAACGTTAGCAGTTTCATTTGCGGCACGTAATTCAAACCGACCAACAAGCTTCCTTTTTTCCAATAGATTGCTATTAGTAAACTGTAACTAGCCGTTTGTCTCGCATGCTATTTACCTGTCAGATCAAATAGATCCATGTTCTCAAACGAAATTCAGCATTTTATTCTATTTTGTTTTCATTGGGTTCGAATAAAACCTGGATCAGCTAGTGCAACTGATATTTACGTTCCAAGTAACTTCCACAGTAACGTCCACAAACTTCAATGAAGAACTGGAACTTTTCACAGATGTCTTGGAATTCATGAATTTTGCCATTGTTAGTATGAGTCACACTTGGTCTTGTGGGTCTTGCTAGTGTTATGTAATACATGAAGCTTAACCTGATCTACTGACATTTGCTAGCGGAGAAAACACTCTGCCATATAAAAAACAATATCATGTTCTTATATTAATATACTCTAATTACTTGACAGAGCCGTTCCTAGGTTGGTGTTGCCCGGAGCAAAATTAAATATAGTATCAAATATATAGTATATATAGAAAAATCTTTAATAAGAAGAAAAAGTTTTATATGATTAATTTCTTTTGTAGTTAGATTAGGTACTTTTTGCGTTGAATTCTGTTTTTTTTTGTGCGTGTTCGTACTGTTGTTAATTTCCTTGCTTGTCTGTTATTTATTTATATTTTGTGTGTATATGGCCCACGGGTTTTTGAAATACACTTATCTATCTATCTATCTATCTATAACCAAAACATCCGAATCAAAGTAAAAAAAATTGATAAACGAGGGAAACCCCCTGCTCTCCCTCCCCAAGGGCTAAGGCATCTGGGGCAGGTGACCTGGTTGCTTCCCCCTGTTTTGGACAGCTCTGCTAGTTGACAGTACAGAGCTCAAATCCCTCCCCAGGCCTTCTTAAATCAACCTTATCTTCAGCACAACCAGACTTCTGAAGACCACCTGACCTGCTGGGGGACACGAATACTGGCTAGGGGACCTTCTCCTCGTGTTTCCGAACTTGCCGTAACTTAATAATTGAAAAATGCTTGTACATGTAGTAGCTTATAGTTTGACAAAATCCAGTAAAAAAAAATGCTAGGTGTCTAACTATAGGCTCAAACCACAGACAAAATGTATACAATATATACTGAAATCCAATTGAAGTCCAACTGAAATAATTTTTCTGGTACCATGCATGGTTGCCAGATTTTCGGCAGAGCGTATAGCCCAAATCGGCGTAATCACTATCCCAAAAATAGCAAATTCTATTATAACCCTTCATGCCCCATTATAGCCATATTATGGGTAAAACGAAGAAGAAATACAATTGGCATATTAGAGAACTTACGCATAAATATAGGTCAAAAGCGAAATAGAGGTCTGTGACCGAAAAAAAATAATAACCTCCTACCCGCATGCCGTCGTAAAATTGACTAGTGTTTCACTGAGACCAAATATTATATAAAAGCAAAAAGGCAAATTGTCCCTTGCACACTCGGTCTTTTGGATACATACTATGATCTCATTGAAAAACAGTTTTATGTAAGCTGAAAAGAATACCTAGTAATCAACAGAAAATTCACCTCTGCACTGTTTTGTTCCAATCTTTTGGCATATCACTGGCGAATTTGCCGGATAAATATGCTCAGGGCCGATAATTGATAATAGGTATTGCCCACTAGGTGGCTGTTTTTTCGTTTGTTTTTTTTTCTAGCAGTGAGAGAACAACCTTTATTCTATTTTTTGCTTTCAGCAAAGCGCTAGTCAATTCCACCTGTAAAATATCCACTTCCCATTAACAAATATTAAATGTAAACAGTGACGAAATTACATAACTTTCTGTCTTTTCCCTGCGGAGTGTGGGGGGTCATGTCAACCCCAAAGGCATGGTTACTGAACCATTGGACTATGGTAAACAAAAGGGCTATTGCAAAATTTTGATTGTACAATCTTGGAAAAAACAAAGTTGGTTGCCCTCCATTCTTTTTTGCCACTTGAAAAGAACAATAAAACTTCCAACTCCCGTTCGAATGAGCCCTTTCCCGATCTCCTAGGGCCATTGGTTCGATGCGATTACCCTTGGGTAAAAAGCAAAGAAATAAACGCGTACCTACGATTTTTCTTCTATCATAAAATTAACAGCAGCCTAAGATGGACGAGTCTGACATTCATATTGAACTGAATTTTTATTGTGCGCAGATTACCCACGCTCTAAAAAATACCGAAAAATTCGTTGTCCCAGTGAGAACGTGTAGATCCGGAAGCGAAAAATTTTGATGGTCCAGTAACGAGAGCCTCAAATCCACTTGTCAGTCTTTGAAATTTTTGTTACGTCTGTGGAATGATTGGGGTAAACCTAGAAATGGAGTTGCAAATACTTTACGGTTACTTACTAAGCGGCACTTTCAGAAGGAGCTCATAGCTGGCAGGGTTGGCCAAAGTGTTGCAATTGCCGAACCGATGTCAAATGAACCCTAATAAGTTATGGAAAACTCGTTCGACAAATAATAAAACTCTAGGAAGCGAAATTACAATTAATGAGAACCAGTGGCATTCATATTTCAAAAGTCAGTTCACCGAACCGACGTTAACACTCGAGAAATTTGAAACGGAGTTAAATAATCGCTTACATACTCCTGGACTGGGTACCTTTGTAGTAAGCTCTAGTGAATTATGTGTTGTTATACGAAAGCTTAACAAAATACAGTCTTTGGGTTATAATGGTATATGTGCCCCTCATTTACAAAATGGGCCTGATAAGCTTATGTGTCATCTTTTTTTGTTGTACCAAATGGTTTTTACTGTGGTATTGTTCCAGATTCGTTGTGGTATACGTTCGCTCTGTTATATGCTTCCTCACCAGTTTGGCTTCCAGCCTAAGCTTGGTTGCTTCCATGCTCTCAAATGTTGGTGCAATTTGTTGATCGATGCAGATAAATCCGTTGGCACTCTAGCACTTGGAACATACGATGTTAGTAAAGCATTTGATTCGTTGTTGCATCCCCAAGCAATGAATGAGATTTTGAACCGTGGTGTATCGCTAGACTTAGTTAGACCTCTTCTGTACATGTACTGCCATATGAAAGCAAAAATACGTATACCTGGAAGCAATTTGCTGACTGATGATATACCAATTCATATCGGGGTTAAGCACGGCGCGGTTACTTCTCCCACGGTTTATAATAATGCAACGCTTCCAGCTCAGAGCCAACTTTCTTCGTGCAGTATATATAAAGGTACCGATCTGTCGATTTTATGTTATGCAGACGAGAATTTTAATATTAGTAGGACTACCGGTGGGCTAGAAAAATGTTTTTTAGATATATTTAAAGACTACAGTGATACTGGGCTTTCCCTAAATGCTGGAAAATGTGATGTTTTGATTTTTAATGAACTAGGTGCGACTAGATCAGATGATATATCTATAGATCTGAATGGTACAGAAGTAAAGCCCTGTGTTAAGTTGAATTATCTTGGCCTTCCTATTGGAAAAAATCTGAAGAAAACTAGGCTATTGATGCTAGAAAGTATGGAAACTAAAATTCGTCGTGCATATGGTACAGTTGTTAGATCTCAATTTCATTTGAATAGAGCTCATTTTGCGAGGATTTACAATAGTGTCGTCGTGCCACATATTCTGTATTTAGTACCGTTTTACCCTATATTTAGTGAATCTGACCATCTTAGGATGAAACGCGTTTTCTTCAAATCTGCTGAGTTTCTGTTGCAAGTTCTTCCGTGAACCCGGAAGTCCTATTTGATGAAAAATTTAGCTTGTCTGACCCGTGTGCTAAGTTAAATGAGCTGAATGTACACATGTGCAATAAGCAAACCGGCAATGAATGGCAAAATGTTGTTGTTTGACGTAGAATTATTTTTTATAGTATTTTAGAATGCAATTAAGATGTGTTCTTTCTTTCTTTATTTTTTCAATGTACTTCATCACTTCATTATTTTGTATGATGTGTTATAAATAAATACATACATACAATACTTTAGACATTTTTTAATACCTTTCATCTTAAGTTCTCGGATTGGTCTTGTCATGTTTGATAGTCTAGGTTGTTCAATTGTGCTCTAGGAATGATGAGTTTACTTCAATTGAATTTTTCATAAAAAAAAAATCACCCTGTCTGTTTGGCTAATTTTATTGTGATTTCATAACATTCAGAAACGAAGTTTCATTATATTTTTTTTGAAACTTTTCAATCTGAGTTTACAATAACGATGATTTCCTTTCGTCTGGCATTTAGAAACTGGAAGTGGATGCTCAGAAAAAAAGTCTTAGGGTATATGCGTATATATTATGTTTATTGAGCACGGTAAACGGTCTACATACTTTTGTTGTTAAAGGAATGGTGATGACGATATGAGGTGGGGTACCCAAATATTAGAAGGGGGTAAACACAGTCCAAGACACATTATAATTATATTGTGGTCCAAGACTCCAAAGAAGGTAGATGACCAAATGGATATAACTAATATGATTTTTTTAGGAGTTTCCTGCAAATTAAATTTCTATCCCAAAAGTAACGAGATTTCAATTATTACAGCCCAAAAACTGGCCTTATGGGTTTTAAGTCACTTGTCCCACGAAGGTGAAAATATTGTAGCCCAATTGGCGTGAAACAGCCCAACCTGACAATACAGGTACCAACTACCAGTCAATTTGGTACTTGTGCTCGTCTATCTTCAGTTTCTCAGGCTTTTAGCATGATGCATGGATGAACTTCATCATAGACAGCCTGAAGTCACCCGGATACCCGCCTGTTTTTTTAACATTGTAAAATAGGACACATAAGCCAGTGATTTTACTTTTCAATTTCAATTTTCCCTATTTTTAGATCAGTTTTCCCTAAGATTCCCTGTCTTGGAATTTGATTTCTCCCTATTTTTCTCCTTAGAAAAAGGGATTATTTTGCTTTACATTTCCATAAAATCTACACGAAAAAAATATTGCGCAGCATCAAATTGTTATTTTTTTTACTTCAAATAATATATATAACATCTTTCACACTACCTAGAACACGTCAAAAGTTTAATTAAGTGTCATCTCCGCGCTTCATCGTAAGTAGCGTTCGTCTCCGTCTTGAAGACAGCAACAGCTTTCTGTATGCTGACAGTTGATGAGGTTTCATCTTTGTTTTTCAACCAGTAATTGATTCGAATAAGTGGGACTCGTATGACATTCTCGATACTATTTCGGATGTCTGTTCTGATCAATTTCAGGAGATTAAACAAATGCTGAGCTGGTATATTGCTGAAAGGTGAAGAGAAAATCAGTTATATGAACTTCCGCAATTCCGGTAGTCTTTGACTTTTACCTCCGTTCTACGTTTGTTTTCTAGAGGCAACACTTTTCTCTTAGAACAGGAAATCTCGCAAACAGTAGCCTTAGAGATTTTGGCTTCAAATTTCTTGCATTTATTGGTTCAATCAAAACCAAAATCTCATAAATTTGTCTTCGAGCTTGAAACGGTCATAGAACTGCTTGATTAGGACTATATAGTATTTTTGACAAGACTGGTAGAAGAAATCAATATTATCACTTGGCTCTTGAGCATCTACGAGTTCTTGCTTTGAATCGGTTGCAGCTATTCCCACATATGTTTGGTCTAAAGGCAGGTACTCACTTAAGAGGTAAAGATCCATTTCGGTAAACAAACCAACACTGCGAAAAGAGTCCAGTTTCATGAAGTTAGTCGCAATACCATTCACAAGTTTGCTGACAGTTGCCTTTAGGGAGGAAGAAATGGAAGCTCAAATTGGAAAACTCTGTCAAATCTGTTGGAAGGGCCGAGAGAGTAGTCCATGAATTCAATCTATGGCTTCGTCAACTTGCTTTGTAATGTTGACTAGATAAGGTCACTGGTCGCAGTTTTGTCGTCAAACCTGGTTTCTGTAAAATACTGAGTTAGAACAATTCGATGCTCAATAGGCCTTTTTATGCAGACCTGAAGGGATAACCAACGGGTCTGTCCTGGTGTAAGAATTGAGAGTGCTTTACATTGAAATAACTTCTGAAATTCAGCATACTTATTTCGCCTGGAAGCGCTTCTGGAAAAGCGGGCATAGATATTTGGTGCCAAGTCTTCTAGTGCCTTGGGAAGTGACAAGCATGCCTAGGAAGAACATAAGTGAATAAGATGGCATGAGCATTTCACATTCGTGACATGGGGCTCCATGTTTTTATTAGTGTCAAAGCAGATCTATTGGCTCCAAACATGTTGTTAGTAATATCCGCACAAAATCCAACAATCTTTTGTGAAAGAATCAAGTTCTTTTTCAATGACTTGTTTGATGCAGGTAGTCAGACCCTCAGCCGATCTATCACTTCACTTAACCATGTCCAATACTTCGACATGAAGTTTTAGATCTTTCTCACTAAAAAAAAAGATCTGATAGCTAATTGCTTGTCAACAGTACAATCTTATCAATCAGCACAAGTCTTATCAATTATTACAGAGAAAAAGTAGCTTTGAAGAAATCAACTAACTGATTGCGTTACCAAAGGAAAATTCTGTCGCAAAATGTGTATAGCTTTCTGATTACTGAGAGTGACTCGTACTAGAGCCTGGTCTTCTGGAAATAATTTTCTTATGAGAGGGATCAGGCTGTCTGCAAGACGTAATGGCAGATCATGTTCTGCCAAAAATATGCAGACGTGCTGTTCAATTTCTTTGGAATTACTGCCTACAAGCAAAAGTTTTTCAATTCTGTCACTGCCAACCTTCGTCTCAATTTCATCGCTTGCTATTATATACTACTTGGTCAGAGCATGCCTGATCATCTCTGATTTCCCACAATATTCATATTTCAAACAGAACCAACAGTATGGTACATAAGTATTTTACTTGACTTGTTTAACACTTTTATCTATCCAATTTTTTAACATTGGTAACTGAAGCCACTTGTCAACAAACTTTTGGTCGAATTATTTATTTTTTGGGAATTCTTAAAATCCTTATTTTACTTTAAATTTCACTGAAAATCCTTGCTTTACCCAAGATTTCCCTTTATCCCTAAATACAAAATAAGTTTCCCTAATAGAAGTGATTTCTTCCTAAAATAGGGTAATCTCCCTAGAAGGGAAAGCCCTAGACATCTGCATCATATGCTTTTTGTCAGTGGTTTAAACACAGGCTCAGTCACTTAGAAGCAATAGTTGCTTGTTGTGGTGATTCAGTTGCCGATCATACAAAGTGGTTGTGGAAGCTTGCATGATTTGTATAGATCATTTGTCAGAATGGTAATGATGAGCGTAGTTATTTACAAAATTGGATAAACAATCCTTCGGGCTTTGGAACACCACACTTTTATATTAGAGATATTATATAAGCTGGGAGTATCAGTACTTTTTTTAATAGTTGGTTTTTCAAATTATTTTAATCTTCCTATCCAAACTTCTTAGCCTCTTCTCCTCAGCGTATTTTCATTCTCGTACTTATTATTTTTTTTCGTTAATCTAACAGTTCAAAATGGGTGTTCGTATAAACAATTTAAATTATTTGTTTAATATCCCAGACAAAATTCTAATTCTCAGATTTTCAAGTGGCATCGCATTTTAGGATCGAACTTTTACCTTTAGATTCTCCTATCAATTCCTGATTCATCTATCATTAATAGCAATGTTCAAAAAATAGGCCTCAGTATTTGGCAGTGCAGTATATTACCAATACCCATTGCTTTACAAGTAAGAACACTTAGAACAACAACAATCAATATAAAAACCATGATCACCTCAGTAAATTTAACTGTGGCAAACTAAAGTTTTTCACTAGAGTTGGTCCATAGCAGTGAAAGAAGTTCAAGTACGTTTCTTTGCCAAATTTATAAACAAAACCCACCAAATTTGGGTAAATATATCACAGTTCATATTATTGACTTACCAATAAAGTGAACATACCAGTCAATGCCTTTTTTATACTCTTTGCAAATATAATAATCGTTTCTATCGCAAATTCAAATTAAGCTCTTTTCGAGCCCTTAGAAATGACGAATTTTCAATTAAAGCATGAGTCATCAGTCGTTTTCGACAAAATAATACAACGTTTTCTCAGTGCTGTTTTCTCGGTTGTTTTAGACAAAATAATACTACATTTTCTCAATGCTAAAATTATTTATAGTTAGGTCAGGTTGGGTTAGGTTAAAAAGTGCTTCAATTTGAATTTGCAATAGAAGCGATTATTATATTCATAAAGAGCATAAAAAAAGGCATTGAGTGGTATGTTCACTTTATTGGCAAGTAAATAATACGAACTGTGATATATTTACCCAAATTCGTTGTTGACAATGTAAATACATGCTTTTAATTTTTTTTAAATTTTTGTTTTCTAAGTAAATTTTTTTATGTATATAAAAATAAGAATGTTTTTTGTTAATAGGGGTGTTGTGGCCAGCTCATTTGATTTTGTAAATATTAGGATTTATTTTTTGATCTGTAAAATTTGCTAAAATGACACTGTAAAAGTCGGGTTTTATTTTGTGTTTTATATATAGTTTCTTACAGGGAAATTAATATATATTTTTATGCAATTGTAGTTTTTTGGTAAAACTGGACAATGAAAAGGTTTTTTTGGTTGTAACATGGCCAGTGTAAGCGAGGATTTCCTGTGGCAGGAGAAATTCCTCTCTTTGGGAGAAAATATTGTGTTAATGGTTAAGAAAACTTATAAGGGTAGAATTACAACTAAGCAAATACCATTCTTTTGGCTGTTTCTTTTTATTGAAACATATATTCTTTAGGTAGAATTTTATAATGTTTTAAAGTTAGTTGTTTTTTTTTAAGTTAGTGCTACTTAGAGAAGAGGGGGGATTAATTTTTAATATAGAAAAAAATAATAACGATAATAAGCTTTGTTTGCCTGGAAACTAATTGATATTCATCGTTAAATTAAACATAAGCAAAATTTTCATGAACATTTACTATGCATGGTAGAAAAAGGCTGGTTTGCAACCACTGGGTGTGGGGTTCGCCCCTCTTTTTGTCTCCCCTTTCGGTTCAGCATTATACGCTAATTAGAGGTTGATGAGAACAATCAAAGGTAAAAAATTTTGGGATGAAGTCTTATGATCAACGAAGGGGCTAGTAACATAAGGGCTAATAACAACAGACTTTTAAATTCGACAAAATTACTAGAACTGTTACGGATTTTTGCAATGATTCTGCTATTTTGTACGTTCCGGCCGTCTAAAACTAACTTAAGGAACCCACTTTTTATCCACCCAGTCAAATTCCGTGCTTCCACCACGGCTATTGCACGTAAATTATCCTGAGATTTTCAGGGTTTTTTTTCTGCATAATTTCATCCTAGTTGAATCTGATACTTCCTATTTTACTCCTTACCTCTTACTCCTTTCTTTCCTTATTGCCTTCTATTCCCTCTTACTGGTTTTTAAACAAGTAAAGACAGTAATTTTGTTTTATTCCAGCCTAAAGCAGACATACTGAATTTGCTGATGGATGATGCTAACGAACAAACAACTGAAAAAATAAAAAACGCCCCGGCAGATTTCGTTGAGACTCTTTACACTTTGCTGGCAAGCGTTGCTCCACTCTCCACTTCTTAAATTACAGTGTTGGTCCTTTTGAGCTAATAGTTCTGCTCTTTATTGTCAATGTGCTATACCGTCTTGTTAATGAATATACAGTTTTTTGTCAAAAACTGCCTTTTATTTCAATGTTAACTTTTCCATAGGCAGCACAAAAGCGCTGCCTAAGTAAAGAGCGATGTGGGCCCAATGTACTATTTGTTTATTTACTTTTTATTTTTTTTTTGCTTTTCGACTAGGGCACTTCGTATCAAAGGGGTTGACATAGAAACTTCAAAAAGGGCTCATTCGATTAGTAATTGAAAGAGCTAGTGCCCTTTTTAATGGTCGAAAGTTATTTGATGGCAAATATATCCATTTCAAATAGAAAAAATATCGGATGATTTTACTTCGTCCTTCAAAAGCTTTTTTTTCTGAACATGACTTTTTGTTTACGTAAGTTAGTAAGATTTATATTATTCTTGAGTAATTGCTAATGTTCGGTTGTTGGCTCTGAGGCAGTAAAAGCTAATGTTTGTGCATGATCTTTTATAGTCTTAACAAATTGTAGATAACCGACTTAATAAATAAATTCGCTACGTTAAAAAATGTTAACAAATTGTTGTGTATACATTGGCGTTTGATTAGGTGGTTGACCTACTAGACCCACTCCTGCCATGTTTTTTTATAAATATGATATATTTCTTCAAATCGTGATTATGTGAAAATTTTTTTTAAAAATGCAGAAGATCCGTGTCATAATATTGTTAATATATATATATATATATATATATATATATATATATATATATATATATATATATATATATATATATATATATATATATATATATATATATAACCCACTTACATAAAGATATAAATAGTGGAGTAAACACAAGCGAAAATTAACAATAACATTGCACAAAAGAAAACAAACAACAAAAAAACAAACAACAATAAATCATCAAAAATAATTAAACGACAATAACATTAAATAAATAATTTTAATGAAAAAAAAAACGAATTAAGCCATGATGAGGTGACAATCGCCGATACGCTGTTTCCAAAATCTTTTTGTGCAAACCAGTCAGCTTTTCAGTAATATTCAGGAGGTGAAATTAATTTATTAATTTTCCATTCCTATGCCAAATAGGAAGATAAAGAAGATATTTACAAAACAAAAATAGGCCATCCGAATATCACTAAAATCCTTAAATGTTTGATTTTGGGTTAATTTTTGGATTTGTACTTTTTTTACTGTGTTTTATTGGTATTTTCTTTATTTTTATCATCAATTGAAGAAAAGAAGATGTATTTCTTAAATGGAACTTTTTTCAGTGTTATATTGTGCTGGCTATATACTTCTTCCAAAAAAAAAGAAATCGATAATGTTTTAAAATATACAAAATCCTTTTCTAACACATATTTTTAAATTCTTCTTCCTTTCTCTCTCTTAGCCTGTGGTAATTGTTCCATTTCGAAATATTCTGAATTTAACTCCTTCCCTCGTTTCCTCTTCCTTTTCATTTTTTAGAAAATAAATTGTTACCTTCATATATGTCACGAATACTCTTCAACATTTCCTTTCACTGCTCTATTATTTCTAACACCTAACTATTCATATGAATTCCAAATAAAAAAAAACAACCTTCCTACCGCTATTAAATAGCCTGCATTACTTGTGATTCCAAAGTCACCATACTTTACTTTTTATTCTAACATTGGCTATTTTCAAAAGATTGCGTTTGGTTAAGCATCTTTAAATAATCATCTTTCCATTTAAATGGGGTTTTACGGTTCATCAAACAACTCGTGCTAACGAACTGTACGAAGCGACCTGGCTCAATAGTAACCGAAACTCTAAACACCGGGATTTTGATACGAATAGATATATCAAAGAATCGACTTATTATGCTGATCTCAATATAAGCTTCATTAAGCTTAGTCTTACTCGTTAAAGGCTACGAGCCTAAGAAAATTTGCCTGATTTTTTAAAGACAAAGGGGGAAACACTCCCTAAAAGCTACATAATCTTAATGACAATCACACCATCAGATTCAAGCGTATCAGATAACCCTATTGAAGGCGTTTCAAGCTCCTGTCTGCAAAAATGTGGAATTTTGGGTTTTTAGTTACCAGAAGAAAGATCGTGGATGTGTTTATTTGTTGTTGTTTTTTCCCAGGGGTGATCGTATCGACCCAGTCGTCCTAGAACATCGTGAGAGGGCTAATTCAAACGGAAATTAAAAGCTCTAGCGCCCTTTTTATGTTACGAAAAATATTGGAGGGCAACTAGTTCCCCTCCCCTACCCCCTTTTACCTGATATCGTCCGATCAAAATTTTGAGGTAGCCATTTCATTTATCATAGTTGAAAGGCCCAATAACTGTGCCTTTGGATATAACATGACTCCTCCCACAGCCCAGGGGAAAGGTCTTTAAGTTATAAGATTTATCCGATGTTTACGCATAGCATTTGTTATTGGGAAGTATGTATACATGTTTCCGGGTTTTCCAAGAGGAATTTTCAATGGTGAGGGAATTTTCCAGGGGTTGAACTTACCATTGGAAATTATAGATTGCGGAATTTGTCCGGATTCCTATACAAAATTCTTTTTATGTGTCTTGCTTTCTCTGTTCCGTCTCAATTTTACGCGTGGAGTTGTCAAGTCGTTTCAGGTAAATCTTCCGGGGTAAATTGTCTAGAGCAGTGGCTCTCAAACTGTGGTACGTGTATCCCTTGGGGGTACACTAACCCCCAAGGTATGGGGGGGGGGGTTCGCAGCCGGCTAACAAAAAAAAAAAATAAGACAACCCTTTAAGTCTAGGACTGGTAATTCTATTTATATTTTAGATGTAGTTTACTTAGTACCGGTACTCTGAGTGGTACTTAAAAAGTTTTGTGGGTAAAAAGGGGTACAGTGTCTATATCAGTTTGAGAACCAATGGTCTAGAGGACATTTCTGTGGGGAGGGAGATTTCTCCGTGCAGGTGGGGCCAGGTTTTTCACTGCTGGATTTTTACAGCTGCCAGGCTTTTCACTGCCAGGAGCCATTTTTCACTGCTGGAGATGTTCTTAGATATAACTAGAATATTAAATGGATTGGCAAACATAATGTAAAAGATGCTAGGTATCTGAGTCTATGTTCAGACAAAGAATCAATTAGAAGTAATAGTCACTTGTTGCGGCAATTCCTTTGTCAATCAAACAATTTTGATGGCTATCACAAGTTGGTATGATTAGTCTACATCACTCCTCAAATAGGACTGACGAATACAGTTATTTCGAAATTCGGGAAAATAATCCTACGGCTAATCTGATTGTCTATTTTGTAAGATTTTATCAATAATATTTTGGCCTTTTTTGACAAAAATACATTTTCACATATAATATTTTAATAATATTTGGACAAAATGGCGAATATCTTGGAATTTTGACCTTTAAAAGGTAAATGTTCGAGTTATTCAACTTTTTTTAGATATAGCTACCTAAAAATTTTGATCAGATCTCTGGGGCAAAGAGGCTTCCAATTTCAAAATTTTTGGTATCTTTTCTTAACTGCCGCTCGAATGAGCCCTCTCCTAATATTTTAAAACCATTGCTTCGTTACAAACATTAATGGAAAGAAAGAAAAATTTAATAGATATCTGTGATCTTTCTTCTGGCAAGAAATGCAAAATTTCTCGTTTTTGTGGATAGGAGTCTAACCTCTACAGCCGGGTTCTCTGATAGGCTGAACGTGATGGTGTGATTTTCATCAGGACCGCTTAACTTTTTAGGGGTGTTCTCCGCCCCTTTTCCAAAAATGAGGGCATTTTCTCAGGCTCATAACTTTTGACGGATAACATTAAATACGATGAATTTTACATATTTTAATTTGGAATCATAGGCAGTGCAACAGCGCTGCCTAAGTAAAGAACAAAGTGGCACAGTATATTATTTTTTTTCGCCGTGGCACTTCGTATAAAAGGAGTTGTCTTAGAAACTTCAAAAGGAGCTCATTCGATCGGAAACTGAAAGCTCTAGTTCCCAATTTGAGAGTCAAGTGACTGGAGGGCAACCAGCCCTCCTCCAATGCCCACTAATTCCCCAGATATGTCCAGTCAAAATTTTGACACAGCCATTTAGTTCAACACAGTTGAAAGGTCCAATAACTATGCCTCTGGGGATTTTAAACCACCGTGGTCTTCAGGGCAAGGGCTGTAAGCTATGCAATTCGCCTATTATTTACATCTAGTATTCATTACTGGGAAGGTGAGGTATGTTTGACCTTTAGTGTCTAAAAAGATCAGGGGCATTCAGTTCAAGTTTTCAGTTAATGTTCAACTAAATCAAAATATGTTATGTGCATACAGGTTTTCAAGAAGGCGTAGCTCAGGAATGACCAATGGTATTAAGTTGGAACTTTCAAGGAATAATGGGGAGGGGGGATGCTGGATTGACCAGAACGGCAATATTTGCACGCTACTACTACTACTGCTAGTAAAATTATTACTACTATTGCTACTATAACTACTGCTTCTGTAGTGACTACTACTAAAGCTGAGGATAACGAGAGGGATATTTGAAAAAATGTTGAGGGTAAAGTTGAACTACATTAAAATATACTATGCTCATACAGATTGACAAAAGGGCGTACCAGCAAATACTTAGGTACGGCTTATTGTATGAAACTGTGACTTCCAAGGCATCATGAGGGGACTGTCCAACTAACCAAAAACCAATATGCAGCTACTACTACTAGTACAACACTGTTATTACTAACACTACTACTATCACCCTTACTATTACTACTACTAAAAATACTCTGATACTAGTACTACCAAGGCTAAGTGTATGAAGGTGAAAATTTAAGAGAGTATTGAGGAGGACGTTCAACTAAATCAAAATACACTATGTATATGGTAAAGGCAAAAGGGAGAAGAATTGACCTTTTTACCTCTAGAATAAAGAATGCATGCTTGTCAAAAAGGCGAATCTCAGAAATGGCTTAAGGTAAAAAGTTGGAACTTTCAGGGAATGCTTAGGGGGAAAATAGATTGACCAAAAGACAGTACGTGCATACTACTACTAATGCTACGGTTAATATACTTTAAAAAAAAAACTTAACTTAACCAAGTTGATTTATGCATAGTGATGTGTAATTCCGCATCAGCTATTATAAAGAAGAGTTGGTGGATTATGTATAGGTGGGGACGGCGTGGCTGATGCTTAGAAAAATGCATTTTTGTATAAATAGTGATGAAGACCACACTGCCTTTCCATCATAAACAAGAAGAACAATAAGGAAATATTTTCGCAAGACAGTGCAAATTCTAATTTGAATAAATATTTCGACCCTATGTCCAAGGGCCGTCCTCAACAAAACATAATATATAAAAGAGATTTACAATAACATACGGCCATTAAAACTAAAACGAACACTTTACTTCGCTGAAGTAAAGATTCTGGGACTGTTTTAAAATGTTTATTTCAGTTTTAATGGTCGTATGTTATTGTAAGTCAAAAGAGACAAAC
Source organism: Artemia franciscana (assembly GCF_032884065.1). NCBI lineage: Eukaryota > Metazoa > Arthropoda > Branchiopoda > Anostraca > Artemiidae > Artemia > Artemia franciscana. The sequence continues at coordinate 9,414,317 of NC_088880.1, read as the reverse complement.
AGACTTTTTATGTACTTTTATATACAAAACAGACTTTTATGCATTTATGTTTTACTTCGGACTCAGTGACTCAGTCATTTTACAACAGTGACTGTAAAAGCTGAAACTACGTCCTTGCTGGTTGAAAATCTGATGACCGCAATGACAACTGGACACTCGAAGCAGACAAATAAAATCAGTATAGAAGAGCCGATTTCAGGTCAAAATATGACAAATCAGAATTAAATTATTCAGGGCTGTTAGGAGCATTTTTGGTTAGAGGTTGTCTTTACGCAAACATACCTATTATTTACGATTGAAACTTTTTCATATGACGCCTCTCATAGCCTAAAACGTTGCCTTTCTTACTTGTCAAAATCGCGTATCATTCTCTCATTTAATTAATAATTAATAATCATTTTAATAATAATTCTATTCTCTCATTTAATTCTCTCTATTTAATTCTATTCCTTACCCTACAAAGCTCTGAAATTGCTGGGGTGCCCACTTCTTCTGTCCATGATCGCTTCAGGAATTTTTCATCCCCCTCTACTTAAATCAGAAAATTCCTTTTTGGATCTAGTTGTCATTTTAAATTGAATGATAACCACGCTTTGTATGGCAGCCCTACAGAGCTTTGTAGGGTAAGGAATAGACAATAATTATTACTGCCCTGTTTTGGATACTAGTATTTTTGATAATTCTGTCAATGGCACAAGGCCAATTTCCCCATTCACTAAAAATAGCCAGTCATCCCGCTTCCAAAGTCTGGGACTCTAAGTCGCGGGCTCTTTCGAACGGAAACTAAAACTTTTAGTGTTCTTTTAAAGTGACAAAAAGCATATTGCTACGAGAAACTGGTATTTTCTGCCATTGTATGGCACCAAACTCCACTGCTTTTTTCTTCTTTTTTCGGAGATTCGTTAGTTTTCTCGATTTGTCTGTCTAAAGATGTCTGTGTTACTTAGCGTTACACTCCAGTTACATCGCGCTGTTGGCTTGAGTCGTATTTTAGTTCCAACTATTTGCATTAAAAAATATTTACCTTACCTAAAAATCAATATTGAATTACTGACTCTTACTCGTTTCCAATTGCTGTTTTTTAAGAGCTTGAAATCCGTTATGCATTAACGACGGTAAGTCCGCGATTTATGCACAGCCACTTGAGAACTGCAACCATTGACCTGGAGACCAGAACAAAATTGGTGGTCAACATTGAGAAATTTATCAAAAATAGTAAACTGAACAATTAGGATCATTGGAAGAAAAACGCAATATGAACTAGACCTACGTTGCCTGGGCAACGTGAAGTGTTGCGGCAACCTTTGTCCGGCTTTGCCGATTAAAGTGTTGCGAGAGCAACACTTTGGTTTTGTTTCTTCGCTATCGGTTAAATGCTGAAGTTGTCAAAACTATCAAAGCTTTCAAAACGGCATATTCAAAGAAGAACACAATCAGTAATCACATGATCAAATTCTTCAGCGTTGAAAAAACAACAGCAAAAGAATATCGGAAAAAGGGACTAAATTGAGTTTGCAGCCAGTTGAACTTTATCATTTTCAATCGTAGACATCGTGACGGATGGAAACTTGGAACATTATCTTATGTAATCTAGTTGGTATTATAAAGCTATCTGTAACTTTTCAGGATCAAAATACCATCAGGGACCCATAAATTTCCTGTAATGACTCGCCATCCAGGATCGCTTATTATTGGATGGCGAGTCATTACAGGAAATTTATGGGTCCCTGATTCCATAGATGTGTACCAATTTGCACAAATTTGTAGCCCCTCGTGAGCCTCCTCTAGCAACCGATTCTTACTTACAAGTCCCTCTCCCGGGATATACATCCAAGTTCACCGGAAACAAATAATGGGTACACCAACTAGCAAAAGTTCCAAACCCCTTGTCGCTGAAGTCATTGTAGCCTAACAGCCGATTATTACTTACAACTCCCCTACATGTCTTACAATCGGGAACCAAGTTGTTCTTACCATCAATTACACCAGAAACAGATAATAGGTACACCAATCAGCAAAAGTTGCAAACCCCTCATTGCCAAAGATGATTATAAGCTAATAATCGACTGTTGCTTGGAAGTCCCCTACATATCTCACAATTGGTATCGGCCTATTTTTGGTTCAAGTGTGTACCTTACCACTGAAGTTGTCAACCCCTTGAAACTTTCAAACTGGTGTATGTCATGAAGGAATTTTTGTAACAAAAAATGGATGACATATACTTTGATCAGCTCATCAAGGTCTATCGATTGTCATTGAAAAAAAAATTTTTAAATGTCATTGAAAAATTCATTGAAAATCTGTCTTAGTTCAAAAGTTGACTTTTTTGCCGGAGGCCAACTTTCTAACACCACCACTTAGAAAGGAGCAAAGGATAAGCTCTAATTTCTTTAGCAATGAGAGAACTTTTAAAGTTTAAGAGGTATATCTGATACCATTTCTCTATTGCAATCCCAAGTAGAAAAAAAAGAATGGTAAAGTCAGCTGAAATCACGAACAGAAATGGCTAGAAACAATAGATGGCAGCAATTTCGGACCCGTGGGAAAATCGCACTTTTTGGTTTCTGTAAATTTTTCTATTTATCACTCAAAGAAGATTTATTGGCTGTGGGGCCGGGGAACTACCGCATATATTTAACACTTATAGATTTTAGTCCATCTTCAATTTAAAACTGGTGCCTGCCTGCTTGCCTGCTAGAACGGAGCTTTCCACTCGAAAGCAGAAACATGGTTTGATGAAACGAAAGCTTGGCTGCACAACTTCAGATACTCCTCTCTGACATAGGCTATATAACTCCACTTCACTTCGCACACCATAGGCTCTGGCTCGAGGACAAGCAAAAACCATCCTTTTTGGCCCCAGGCAAGAGTTCTACGGAGCTTTCCAAAATGTAATGTCATATTCATCAATCCGGCCTGAGGTCCACACTTTCCGTAAAAACCGCACAGGTTAGACCCTTACCAGTTTCCAGGAATAAGCTGAGATCGGCGGCATAGGAAAAAAAAAAAAAAAAAAAAAAAATGGGACAAAACCAAAGTGTTGCTCTCGCAACACAATTTTAATCTATTGAAAAACAAAAATAAGTCGTAGGTTCTTTGACACTTACAGAAAATCTATCATTATAAAGAATATAATACCAAGCAAAAATTTTATTAAAGGGATAATAGACACAAAACTGTACTTAGTTCAGTATAGATACGTATTGTCTTTCACCAACAAATAAGACCGTGACAAACAGAATTAGAACTTTTTTTTAAACGTGACACTAAAAGGTTATTACTCGAATATTTTTCAAAGAACAAAATATACAACTAAAAATGGCTCTCGCAGAGACATAAGCAAAAGTAAAACTATACTTATTTCTTCTTCTTCTTTTTATCTTCTTCTTTTTTATTTCTTCTTCTTTCAGAGTCATCTTGTGGGTAAGCTGGACTGGTTGGCGAATATGTAGGACTTGTTGGTGAGTAAGTAGGACTCGTAGGGCTATACGAAGGTGTAGTAGGAGAATAATTCGGAGAAGCTGGTGAAAATGAATACGACGGAGAAGTTGGTGAGTAATTAGGAGAAGTTGGACTGTACGTTGGCGAACTAGGCGAGTAAGTTGGAGACGTTGGGCTATAGGTTGGCGATGTTGGGGAATATGTGGGTGAAGTTGGGCTGTATGTTGGGGAAGTTGGAGAATAAGCTGGAGATGTGGGTGAATATGTAGGACTTGTTGGAGAATAATTTGGACTAGTTGGGGAATAGCTTGGTATTCCTGCTGAGTACTTCGGAGACACAAGCCCTGGAGTGCTTGGGCTATACGATGGAGACGTTGGACTGTAACTTGGCGAAGTAGGAGAGTAGCTTGGCGACGTTGGTGAATACCCAGGACTCGTAGGAGAATAAGAAGGAGAACTCGGTGAATAGCTTGGAGACGTAGGGGAGTAGCTGGGGGAAGTTGGGCTATAGCTTGGAGAACTTGGACTGTAAGAAGGCGATGTAGGAGAATAACTAGGTGACGTGGGTGAATAGCTTGGTGATGTGGGCGAATAGCTTGGAGACGTAGGGGAATAGCTAGGTGACGTCGGTGAGTAGCTTGGAGATGTCGGGGAATACGTTGGAGATGTTGGGGAGTAGCTTGGAGACGTAGGGGAGTAGCTCGGAGAAGTAGGAGAATAGCCAGGCGAAGTTGGCGAATATCGCGGGGATAACGGCGAATAGCTTGGTGAAGTTGGTGAGTATCCAGGACTCGTGGGACTATAATTTGGAGAAGTTGGTGAATAAGAGGGACTTGTTGGGCTATAGTTCGGAGAAGTCGGTGAATATGAAGGACTCGTGGGACTATAGTTTGGAGAAGTAGGTGAGTATGAAGGACTCGTTGGACTATAGCTCGGACTTGTAGGTGAATATCTTGGTGATACGGGTGTTAGGTTAGGGCTGGCAGGGGAGTAAGCCGGAGATGTTGGGGAGTAGCTAGGGGAGGCAGCACCTGGACTTGGAATATAAGGACTCATTCCACCAGGACTTCCTGGGCTATGCGAAGGTGACCATCCAGGCGAGTTAAAAGCCGGGGACAAGCCATATGCTTCTGAGGCAGCAGATGGTGAAAACGACGGACCACCAGGAGTCATACCAGCTACACTAGGAGTCATACCTAACCATGTACTTCCATAGAATGGGGTAGCACCCTGAGTCCATGGGGTACCCTGGGGAGTCATAGCTCCCGTAGGGGAGACTGCCCCTCCGTGGAAAAATGCATTACCAACGGCATTCGTTGGAATTTCCACACCTTGTTTACATTTTTCAACATCCAGAAGTAAGTCAAATGCACCAGTGCCCATTCTGGGTAACTGTCCAAGAATAATATTTTCTGAAACGCCTCTAAGTGGGTCAACCTCAGCATGTGAAGCGGCTTCCAGCAAGATATCAACGGTTTCTTCGAAGGAGCATCTCATCAAAGCACCAGTGTCCTGGAATAGTAATTAAATTATTAACACGAACCACGTGACAATGAGCTCCCCATCCCCCATCAGGAGTGAACACATAATAAAACACCATTGCCTTCATAAGCAACGACATGAAGGTTCCAAAAGTATATATAAGAGGAAGATCGAAAATAAATAAATGAGAATAGGGCTTGGCACAGCTCCAAAAGGCAAATATCCAGATTATTTTGATGAAACTCATTATATGCGATTTTTTTCAACGACAGAGTTCAATATATATATATATATATATATATATATATATATATATATATATATATATATATATATATATATATATATACATATATATATATATATATATATATATATATATATATATATGATATATAATATATATATATATATATTTTGCGAGCCAAAACATCGGCAGACTGTCTCAAAGACAAAGAGTATATTAGCGAATTCTCGAGGGGGACGAGCTATCATCGAAAGCTTTCGAGAATTTGAGGTTTGAATGTGAAATCGGATTGAAAGGACAGTGAAATTTTATTTCCTTTCTATGGGCGATTTTGTCAATCGAAACGTGTGGCACCACAGGGAACTCCCAGGACAGATCAATTATTCAAATTGTAATTCCTTTAAGCAGATTCTTAGCATTTTCTGAGTACGTGTGCTGGAATATTTTTTAGGACTGTCCTCTCCTGAACTTAAAAACCGATTTCATTTAAATTGGGAAATTTGTGGAAGTAAAAGAAATGCAATAAACGCAAGCAAAATTTGAATAAATCTATTCGTATAATGACAAAACATCTATTGGGTTTGATACTCGAAAACGACTGAACTTAACGAACTATCATGAACTTAAAAACGAAGATCCTTCTCCCTTTGATCGAAAAACTGTAGGTCCGATTCCCCACTGCAGCAAGGTTGAGTCAAACTCTTGCTACTTGTCCCTGTTAAAAAGGTCCACCAACTGAAACGTCGATTCGACACCCTATGTGCCAGCAATGGTTCTGGGTTATTTTTATCCTTTGTCCCTGTAAAAAAGTGAAACGTCGATTCGTAACCCTATGTGCCAACAATGGCTTTCGAGGATATTTTATGATTTTTTTTTTCGAAAAAACAAAATTCACATTTTCCGATGCCGTAAATTTCATTAAAACTGGATATCTCTAACTCTGGCAAAAAACAGTGGAGGTTAAAGGGTTTTTCTAGGATTCCCGGGAAAGCAGGAGTTAGCTTATAGTTTTTTGCCTTATGTATAAATCTCTGATCCAAATTCTTCTGCAAATTATGACAACAGTTTGTCCGCAGAAATTAAAAAAAAAAATTACAAGGGATGAGATCTCTCCAGATAAGGGACAAAAGCAAGGACTACCTAGCCCTTGCATCTATCCTAAATATTTTCTTTTTGTTCCAAGTAGTAAACTATTCGCCCTCAATTCAAGAATATTGTCTACTACAACCCCTCGTTTCTAAAATTCACCTTAATTTACATTTTCAACTCCAGGTCTACTATAAACCGCCACGTAGAGGCGCACGGAATCAGATGTTTCTTATATGCCGTCAGGTGCTTATATACTGTCAACTTGTACCTGTTGATCTCATAAAATATTTCCTGTCCGATTCGCCATCTCATAATCTACACCTAATCAAAATTTGAAACCTGACATAATGGAAAATTTTCAAGTATAGTCGAAAATTTTCAAGTATATATATTGTCAACCAGCGTGTTCCCCGGGGAGACCCTCCAACAGATTGATTCTAGTTCGGCATTGTGGAGTGACATGAGAGGTGTAGCTTAAATGGGAGATGGTAACGTAGGCAATGAAGGGGGGGGGGGCAATTAATGCCAGGTTTTTCTTCTCACTCAATTGGACTATCTGTCTTGGCTTTTTCTACAATTAGCCATAACTTGATGTCCCACAACTATTCCATTTTAATTCAAATTTTTCCATTCTGGAATCAATTTTTCTATACTTTCCTTACTCCACAACCTTGCACACCAGGCATGCCCATAAACTTGGAGATATTTTCCCAACCTAGATATTTTCTTACTTATTGGATTAGAAACTCTACAGGCCTAAAAATTCGCCTAAGTGACTGATCGTTTCGAAAGATATTAAAGTTAAAATAATGTCATTTACCTGTCTGTTGATACCATGACGAGTAATGGCCATGAGGTAGCCTTTTGCAGTCATTACGTCACAAAGCAGGGCCAGATGGCGGTAGTTGACATAAAGGCCGTAGAATTGAAGCACTGCATTCATCTCTTTTTCTATTGACTTTCGAACAGCTTCGATGCCTACAAAGAGTTGTTGGTTAAAATTCGAAGAAAATGGCTTTAATTAAGGCACGAGTGAACGATTATAACAAATAAAGCTATACTTAACTTATCAGCTACGTTTGTCGAAAATAAAAAAAATACAAATAAAAAAAACGATTGCTAGAAAATTGAGGAAACAAAATTCAATATTTCTTAAAAGGGGCAGTGTGTCCGCTGCATTACATCCTCCCTTTTGCAAGGAATGGGGAGGGGATGGAGACACGAAGGCTTCCTTCCCAAAAAAGATAGTTTAACTTTGTTGTGTCTCTCTCTTCCCCGAAAAAAATCTCATCCCCACACTCGGTATACATGAGCGCACTTCGGGAGGAACACATCAGTGACCCTTTCTGAATGGCCAATAAACTTCAAAAATACACATACTAGCCAAAAACAGAACAGATGACTAAAGTTTATTGTATTTTAAGCATTGCATTACAATGTTGCAGAAAAATGCTACAATCTGGAACTCACTTTGTCTCTTTACTCACTTTATTGATTCAGCACTCTACCTCAATCAATAACACCCTTAAAAAGCAGAAAAATAGAAAAATTTAATTCTGCCATTGCGGAACACATCTTTGATCATCTAGAACATACTATTTTATTTAACCAAGCTAGAAAATTTCACATGACAAAGGTATTGTCCAGTACTACAGAAAAGCTGTTAAATTTTTAAATACCAACATTTAGTTCTAGCTTTGACAGAGATTCCGGTGATTTAAGAATAAATTAGTCATATTTCGGTTTTCTCGAAAGAGAAGCCGGTATTTTAGGAATCTCTGAAATAAGCCTTGAACCACCTTCCCAATAACATAATCAAACACGTCAACAACCCCTTAGATCTCAAAGGGTGTTAGCAAGGAATGCAATTATTAAAATCAGAAATCAGATGAAATAGTTCTCCAACTTATTTAATTGCTGGTTTGCTTTTTTTAGTAAATGAAATTTTTTGTTTTATTTCTCAGTTGTTCGCTAGTATCCGTCGACGGCAGTTTTAATATTTTGGATTTTGTGCAAATCGCGGATATTGGCGAATTAATCGCTTTATAGTTGTTCACCATAATGGAAATCACCCTCATTGAAAATCACCCTTTTTGGTATTTAGTTTAAAAAAATTCAAAATCGAAAGTTTGCCCCCCCCCCCTCCCTCAAATAGATTCTGAGTAAAAATTCATTTGGTAGTGATTTACGTTAGTGACTATTTACTATTATTGACAATAGCTCGTCGCGACACAAAACCATCTGATGCCAACGCAACTTAAAGGCGTGCAAGTTTCCTGGTCACCTCTCCTCAAGGGAGAGCTTGTGAGACCTAGGTTTGAAAAACCGTCCCAAGGGCTTTAAGTCGACAAAGACACGACTTTGACATCTCTTCAATATGAGAGACCATGCCAGCAGAACTTACATCAATCTATAGATTGATTAAAAATTTCAATTGAGCAATAAACTTTACCATGACCTATAGCACTGTTCTTTAGATAAACGTATAGCTTACTGAAGTCTCATTTGGCAGTTGATGAACTTTATCGCAGAAGATTAAATTAAATATATTGATACAATACAAGAAAGCAATTAGCTAGATTTATAAGCTGGGCTATAAAGAAATCCAAAAGCATTGCAGCAAAAGATAGTTTATCTGCCTACCAAAATTGGTAACCATAATTTTTAATTAAACGAGGGGAAGGGGTGACTCGTTTAGTGCACAAAAACAGTAAAATTCTAGACATTTTTCTTTTCTTTGTAGGCTAAATATGCCTTAGAAAAAACAATTGATGGGCTAAATACGCCTTTAAAAAAAAGAATCATATTTTCTTTGTGGGCTAGATATGCCTTGGAAGAAGTACTAAATGGGCTAAAAATACACCTTAAAAGAAAAAGCATCCTGTTTCTTTGTGGGCTAGATATGCCTTAGAAGATGTGCTAAATGGGCAAAAAATATACCTTAAAAGAAAAAGCACAATTCCTTTTGTCATCAATTTTCTAACCATTGAAAAATTAAATCCTTCCATTTTTTGGGGTTTCCAGGCTACCTCTAGGTAAATTACTCTGAAACCTTACACAAAACTTTTTTGCCTAAATTAGAACTTTTTGGGGTTTCCAGTCTACACTTAAACAGAACGATGGTGACGAATTTCTTTTTTTTATCAAAGTGCTTTTTAAAGTCTACCTAATTTTCATGGACCAGTTCAGATACTGCCCCATAATGAATCAAGAATAACTTACCTAGTACGGTGAAGATTTCACAAATGTCGTTAGAGTATGTGCGCACTGGGTCGACATCTCTTTCTGATAGGACCTTCATTAAACTGGTCCCGTCCGTTTCCAGAAGCCATTCAGCAATAGCCCTAAACTCCCCAGTGTCAGTGATGATGATTCTTTTCTTATTGTCCGTTTGAGGCAAATGCATGTATACTTTGCTAATTGCTTCAATTCCCTGGAAGAAAAAAGAAGTAAGGACGTATTTAGGAGACCAAAAGCAGAAACAATAAATGCAGGAGCAGGAGTGTGTCTCAACGAGAGAGAGAGAGGGGGGAGAGAGGAGAGAAAAAGGAAGAAGAAAAAGACAGGAAAAGGGAGAGAGGGAGAGAAAGAGACTGATAAAACCGGAAAATGGGCTAAAAAGCATTAGTTATATTTAGATACAGCTGCATATAAAAGGATAAATTATAGAGAAAACAGTAAAAAACCTGAAGTTTCAGAGGACAGAGGAAGGAGTTTTTATTCAACTTTTCATTGTTTTTCATCAAATATATTATAAGGTAAGATATGACTATCACGAAATGATTCATAAGAAATGACTATCACGAGCCCCGAAGGACCGAATTCGCATTTCAGAGTCATAAAACCATAAAAATAAAAGACAAATCATAAAAATAGCACAACAACTAAACAAGAGCTAAGAGCTCATATGGCTCTTATATATATAGCCATTTGACATATAGCCAATGTCAAAAACAACAAAATCAGAAAGGCGAAGCCATTCATTAGCAAAAAAAAGACTTCCTGAATGTCAAAAGGTTTAACAGGTAAAAACTAAAACAAAACTAAAAGAGTGAGATAAAATTATAGTTGAAAAGGTTTAAAAGAGAACATATAAACAAAGAGGAAGGAACAAAAGAATCACACGAGCATAAAACTTGGGTATCACCAGTACGAAAGAAAAAAAAGAGGAAAAACTGGCGGTTCATTTTATCAGTAATGAAGGCGACAAAGGTGTTTCATATCTGGAGGTTTAGCAACGGATGAGGGACAAGATAGAAACGGGTTCAGAAACAGTATGTGGCAGACGGTGTTTGAATGGGGAGTGTCTTTTGGGGAAAATGTTTTCCGTATGAAGCTTTATTATTGCAATTTTTGCAAAACGGAGGCACAGCGTTTCTCTCCTGTGCTCAAGAGTTTCTAGCTTGTCCTTTTTTATAAGGAGCAAGTACGGTACGTTAGCTTCTTTTGGCATTGTCATAGATGTAGAGGGGTTTACTCTCATGTTTATCGTAGAACTTTCCCCACTAGTGTTTTAGACCTGTTCGGCCAAAATTGCTGATTCGTCACTGAAATCTCTTTGTCGTAGCTCGATCTCTTTCTTAACTTTAAAATGAAAATTATAATTTTAAATTTCTGTTCAAACGCACCCCACCATGATAATCTATGACCTCTGGTTCGAGTCGATCATCCCAGAAAAAAAGGAACAAAAGAACGAAGTATTCCAGTCCTTTTCTACTTTTGGAATGGGGAATTGAGGAGGTTTTACCCTGCAAATTAACTGTCTATCTCAGAATTGGTAATATAAGACTTTTCTCGGTTGTCAAAAAACCTATTTTTGGATATTTTCACTGGGAGAAAATGGATTGTTTGGTACTTTGATTGGAGAAATTAAAAAAGAAGCAAAATTACCCTCTCTCCTCCACTAAGATTTTGAAGGATACATTATTATCCCCTCCCCTCCAAAAAAATTAAATAAAAGAATTCCTATACAAGCCAAGATTGATATTTTGCAGCACAAAATACCACAAAACAAGCATTGGTGCGTAACAATCTATTTTGTTACTATTTAGGGCACTTGATCTTTATTTCCGTTCAAATGAGCCCATTCTTGATATTCTACATTCCCTAGTTCTAGTCATGCCTAATGATGAGATTTTCTTTTCTATCGAGTAGGGTATCGGTAACTTATAAGAGTGGGAGCTGGCACTAGTATCTACAAAAAACTGTCCTCGACATCTAGCGTTTGGCCGCACTTTTTCAGTGAAATAATAAGAATAATCAATTTAATTAGCGTTATTGGCAAGATTAGGGTAGTAATAAATGTCTGATTAGTTCCTGAAAGAGAATTAATTATAAAGCTTGAAAAAATATAGCTGCACTCTATCTCAAAGCAATACTTTGCCTAATATTAGCTTTGGTAAAGGGCATTGAGTTGAGGAGGCCAAATTAAATCTAAACGAAAAACACTGACTTCTAAGAGCCTTTTGTCTTGAAAAAAAAAATCCAAAGAGGTGCGACTCCGAAGTGTCATTTTAAATTTAAAAATTGAATTGAACATCTTGCTTGAAGTGAAAAACAAGAAAGGTTAAAGAGAAGAGAAATCTCACCTGAAGGGTCATGTCTGATAGCATATTTGCTTCAATGCATCTTAAAAACATATCATCTTCCATCTTATCAATCTGCTCATCCTCCTCACCAAACTTCGATTCATCGGAATTCATTATTCGAATACGAAGCACCAATTTCTCAGCATTGTCATCGTTGAATATACAATTCAGATCTTCGCCAAATCCAGCTGTGATTTTTTCAGAGATTTGTTCCATGGTTAGCTTTTTATCCGTCATTCTCTTTCGGTCCAGTTCAATTCGCAATAACCAGGGAGACATTCGAGAAGTATCAACATCCGGCATGTCGTAGTAAAGTGTCACAAAATCTTGGTCCTCTGCAATAACCTAGACACGAAGAGAAAAAAGGTTAGCAATCAGTAAGTACTAAAAACTATTATTTCCTCTTCTTTCTGACAAGAGCCTTACTCGTACATGTGAACACGAAAAGAGAAAGAGATGAGGTTACAGATTATTTTCCAAGAGTGAAGGAGACCAATTAAGAGTTTAAATAATTTTGGCTTTCTGTCGTAACTTTATGAGAGACAGAGAAATACGGTAATTAATCTAAGAATAAGAAAAAGGTTTATTTGCCTTTCTTACTAAAAAAAAAAGCCAGGCTTGTAGGTACACGCGATCAAATTTTTAGAAGAAGGGGCTTTCCCTTAAAAAGATGAGTGGTCTGTCAGGCTATCCATGGCGCAATTTTTATGTGCATGCAAGTGGACTTGTACGCATGAATGTAGCGTACCAAGAGATTTATTACGACAAAACATACGAAAATGTTGTCATTCCATTATAACTGAGTTAGTTAGGGTCCCATTCACAATAAATTTTTAATAGTACCGAGGTTTAGAGTGTTAATTTGAGCCACTTGGTTTGTTCATAGAATTTTTGGATTGACTGACGAATTCTACGAAAGTTTCTGATTGGCTTAAATTAACAGGTTAGGGTAGGCTAAATCACGGTATTTGTAAAATCCTATTGGGGATGGGACGCCAGGTACTGATCTACCGATCGAAAAATTGTCATTATTTAGATGATAGTATAAGAGCTATCAGGGGTTTGCCCCTACGAATTAACCTACATAACGAACTTCTATATTCGTATATTTTTATTACGTATATGAAGGGGTTTGCCCCTTTGTTAATATCTCGCCCTTTACACTAAAGCTTAAATTTTGTCTCAATTCTTTAAGAATGACCCCAGATTCACAAAGGCCGTATAATAAATAGTTGAAGTTACAGAAAGTACTTTAGCGTAAAGAGCGAGGTATATAGAAGGAAATGAACCCCTCATGTGCGTAATAATTTCTGTTCGTTTTAAACTTTAATACTGCTCCTTACTTTCAGTTGAAAAAACTTTTCATATTCATTTTTCATTTTTTAATAATGCTAGAAAATCCTGTGCCCCCTTCATGGAATTTCTCTTCCCTAATGACAAATTCCTCCAAAGAAAGACCCTTCCACATAGCTCCATCCCCTCAACCCCCCCCCCCCCCAAACGAAAACAAATCCCCCTGAAAACGTCTGTACGCTTCCCATTAGCCATTACTGTGCGTAAACACTGGTCAAAGTTTGTAACTTGCAGCCCCTTCCTCGGAGACTGTGGGGGAGTAAGTCGTCCCCAAATACATAGTTTTTATGTTTTTCGACTATGCTGAACAAAATGGCTATCTCAAAATTTTGATCTGTTGACTTTGGGAAAAAATGAGCGTGGGAGGGGGCCTAGGTGCCCTCCAGTTCTTTTGGTTACTTAAAAAGGGCACTAAAACTTTCAATTTCCGTTAGAATGAGTCATCTCGTGACATTCTAGGACCACTGGGTCGATTCGATCGACCCCTGGGGAAAAAAGAAGAAGAAAAAAATCAACAGCAAATAGACACGTACCCGTGATCGGTATTGTGGCAAAAAATACGAAGTTCCACATTTTTGTAGATAGGAGCTTGAAACTTCAACAGTGGGTTTCTCTGATACGCTGAATACGATGGTGTGATTTTCATTAAGATTCTATGACTTTTATGGGGTTTATTGGGTGCTCTCTATTTCCCAAAATAAGGCAAATTTTCTCAGACTCGTATCTTTTGATTGATAAGGCTAAATTTGATAAAACTTATATATGCAAAATAAGCATAAAAATCCAATTCTTTTGATACATCTATTAGTATCAAAATTCCGTTTTTTAGACTTTCATTTACTACTGAGCTAGGTCGCTCCTTACTACAGCTCGTTATCACGAACTGTTTGATAATAAAGGGAAGATGCATAACATTTCGTTAAAATGATTGTTTTTTCAACATTTGCACGGTCAAACATCGCGTTCTGTATTCCACAATGTCAGTTTTAACACAATATGTTTTCACACTTCCCTCTTTCAACCCAGGTCAAGGATTCTCAGACCCTTTTTTCCGTGAGCTTATGACAACAAGAAATAAATAGAAGAGTATCTAAACTTAACATTAATTTAACAGTAACTTACCGTATTCTTAATGTCTGGGTCGTAGTAAATAGCCGTATTAGCTGTAACTTTCTTAAGCGTCGTGTGTTCCAACCGGCACAATACTTGTTTGGCTTTTTCAGCATCACGCGCGGCAGTACCAGTCAAAAACACAGTTAAGGAAGGCGCTTTAGGACTCCTAGAAACGTTGATAATTTCTTTTAGACGAGGCACACCAAGTGTTACGTTCTTTGAGGAGACACCAGCAAAATGAAAGGTATTTAATGTCATTTGAGTGGCTGGTTCGCCAAGACTTTGTGCAGCAATGGCACCAACCATTTCACCAGGCACTGCCTGTGCCAGTTGAAACCTGGTCTCAATTTCTCCAATGAGCCATTCAAAGGCTTCAGTGTTGAGTCGATATTCATCAGCAAGTCGTTTCGTACAAAGAGTCGACCGTACAAGACACTGGAACAGAAGTGTGGCGTTCTCGTTGGCCTGTTTTGATAGTTTGTCTTCTCCGTTGACAATAACACAATTTTTCAAAAGGTCTCGAACACCTAAAAAAAAAAAAAAAAAAAAAAAAATGCGCAAAATAAGTAATAAAAAGAACTAAAACTATTCATTATATCATCACACCCAAAACCAAAGGAATCTTTTAGAATTTTCATAAAATTCATAGTGAAATTAAAAAGAATTATATAGAAAGACTTTAAAGCCAGAGGGTATATTTTACTATTTTCCAGGAATTAGAAAGTAAAGGCGATATAGAAAAGAAATAAGAAAATTAGAAAGGATTGACAAGTTTTCAAAAAAACATTAAATGAGATTAGTAGACCGAGGTACATTCTGTAATTCTCGAAAAGAAAGAATTGAAAGATTAGAGAGACAGATCTCCAAAATTTTCAGAAAATTGGAAAGTGAGAAAGACTAGAATAAAATTATAAAACCAAAGGATATATTCTATGTTTTCCAAATTTAGCATGAAATTAAAATAATTAGAAAGATTAAACTATAAGGCCATAGGTATATGTCACAAAATTGTTTAGAAGAAATATAAGAAAACTAACGGATATATTTTACAGTTTCTCAAAAATTGAACGTGATTGGTTACAAAAACGAAAGTGCATGATGCTACTTTTCGAAAATTGAAAAAATGAGAACGAAATATGATCACACCCTAGCGTATGTTCCACAAATTTCAGAAAATAGCAAAAAAGAAAATCAAAAGTGGATTTCATGAACTTCCAAGGTTAATAAGTGACAAGAAAAAGAAATAGAAAAAAAGGATGTTTCAAAATGTTTTAAAAATTACGAAGTACAACACCAGAAAAATAAGGGGTAAATTTTAGAATTTCATAAAGGGAAGGAATATAAGAAATAGAATGTATTTCTCGCAAATATTCGAAAGTTATAAGCCAAAATATATTTCACAATATTTTAAAAGTTCAAAAACAATAATCAAAAACAAAGACTACCTAAGCACATTGCACGATTTTCCAAAATCAAACAGTTCATAGTAACAAACTGTAAGTAAGGAGCGACCAGGCTCAATAGTAATCGAAACCATAATATAATTCAAATATATAAGTTTTCCCATAAAAGGTTACGAGCCTGAGGAAATTTTGCCTGATTCTTGAAAAAGGGGAAACACCCCTTATAGGTCATAGAATCTTAATGAAAAGTACATCATCAGAAGCAGCGTATCAGATAACTACTGTGGAAGTTTCAAGCACCTATCTAAAAAAAAATTGAAACTTTGAAATTTCTACCAGAAGAAAGATCATGGATGCGTGTTTATTTTTTAGTTGTTTTTTTTTCCAGGGATGATCGTATCGACTCAATGGTACTAGAATATCGTGAGAGGGCTCATTCGAACGGAAATTAAAAGTTCTAATACCCTTTTTAAGTGACCAAAAAAATGGAGGGCAACCAGGCCCCCTCTCACGCCCCTGTTTTTCTCAAAATCGTCCAATCTAAATTTTGAGATAGCCATTTTGCTCAGCATAGAAAGGCCGTATAACTATGCCTTTGGGGATATCATGACCCCTCCCACAGCCCCTG
Source organism: Artemia franciscana (assembly GCF_032884065.1). Taxonomy (NCBI): domain Eukaryota; kingdom Metazoa; phylum Arthropoda; class Branchiopoda; order Anostraca; family Artemiidae; genus Artemia; species Artemia franciscana. Next base: position 9,397,973 of record NC_088880.1, on the reverse strand, counting down.
GGGATAGGTCTAAGTTACAAAATTTGTCTATTGTTTGCGTATAGTATTTGTTATTGGGAAGGAGGCATACATTTTTTGGGAAGGGGGATGTTCTGCAGGTGAGATTTTCCTCAGGGTAATTTTCCATGGGGATAGAAGTTTCCAGGGGGTGAATTTGTCAGGGGAATTTGTCAGAATTACTATACGAAATTCTTCTCATGTCTTGCTTTCTCTTTTCCGTCTCAATTTCACGCGTGGAGACGTTAAGGCTGAAAATCAGAATAGAGGGATGGATTATCGTTTGAATGATTTGGCAGCTTCGGAAGTCCCCTGTGGTACTACCCACTTTGATGGGTAGTTTGATTTGTACTACAGACAAGAGACGCAATATTTTCTTGTCTTTTTAGTCATATTTCTTGTCTCAAACCACAGATTTTCAATAGCTCTCAATGATGGCTGGTCCAGTGGTACAATTCGAAAACGGGCCCTTTGTGATGATCAACCGGCACTGATGCCTGCAAAATGGTTTTAAGGTGCCGTACCAAAGGTATCCAAAATTGATGATGGGGGTGCTCAATAAAATTAAAAGGGTAATCTAAATAACATGATATTACCCTGTAAAAAGTACAGGCAGTGGCGGATATTATTACTATTGATATCCAAAGTAGACAGACCAAAGTTTAAAAAAAAAAAACATTTGTAAGCCCGATATGCAATGGAAGGCATTTTGGGTAAAGGCTATAAATACACCATAACAAATCGACAGGACTTAATACGAAAGTAAATACTCTTTTAGAGTACTTCAGTAAAAGCTTTGAAATAATTAAATAAGTACTTCATTAACACAACAAAAGATATAAGGGAACTAACAAAATAATTATAGATTTTACCTTGAATAACACGTAAAGGCGACAAATCGGAGGGCATTCTCTTATTAATATGAAACGTCTTCTGTGCATTCCAAATCATTCTCTGGAGATTACAGGGCAGTACAACTTTATTTTCACCGCTTGGAAACACTTTCCTCAAGGCTTCCCTGTCCTTAACCAACGCCTCCCACTCCTTTTCAATCTCTGTAATCACCTCAGAATCTCCAAGCAGACTTTTCGTCACATCTTCTGTAAAAGTTTTTCTCAACTGACGCTCATTGCTTGGATCAAATCGATATTTTGATTCAAAAGCCCGATTTGATAGTTTGATAGTAGGAAGAGATTGAAATTCTACTAATTCCCCGGCCAGACCATCTTCACCGTATCGAAGCTGAATAACTTGACCAACTGAGTTACGGACAGTCCCGTCATAGGCAACCATACAGGCTTCCATAGCTTTGATGAGACGACGCTGGATATAGCCTGTTTCAGCAGTTTTGACAGCTGTGTCAATAAGACCTTCACGACCTGTCAGACAAATAGATAAAATTATAACGACGAAACCAAGTCATACCTTAACACAAAGTGGAGGGGGAGGGGAGGAATGACGTTGACGGATTTCCTGGATATAATCACAACAAAGTTGCAGAGATATACCAAAACTTAAATAGTATAATTTTCGCCATTTATCGTCAACCTTCAGAACTAAATTGGTACAAAAACAAAGAAACATGAAGTAAGTTAAGAGCAAAACAACCGTAAATAATTATATTTTACGGGAATTTATTTACTTAATTAGATATAGTATTTTTAAGTTACTTGTTATTAATAAGTTTTCTCTATAAAACCCAAGTTTTGACGTGTCTCGCGTAATTGAAATCCACAGAGTTATAAAGCTGAGATATATGAACTTAGGGGCTGGAGTGTCGATTGTGAAGTAAGTAGAGGAAATACTTAATTTAAGTCTATTTTTGGCTGTAACGCAAAATAATTTTTCTTTCCTTGTGAAACCGTGTGTGGCTTTCCTTGTGAGTTTCTCTATCATTTAATCAAAGTAGACCAAAATTATTGTTTGTAATCGCAAAAGAAATGTCCCCGCTCAACATAAGAAGTTTCAGAAGGTGATCAGATAGTTTCACCGGCTCCCAAGTTTAATATACTTTAATCTCCCTACTGGTTTTAATGTGAGAACAACACGCTCTTTATTAACTGATGATTTTTCGAGTAAATTTCGTAATGTTTATATCCTCGGATATAATCGTTACATTGTCGTTACGATTGTA